>NW_005842692.1:673308-704909 GCF_000455745.1 Alligator sinensis
GGCGGGGGGACCCGCGGGTGAACCCCGCCGTGGCTGCCTTGCCTGTCCCTATCCCCCCACCTGGCCCCAGCCTAGATCCAGCACTTAAAAAAAAAAAAAAAAGCCCGGTATTCACCAGCTGCTGCAGCAGCAGTTGGGGCCTCTGAGCACTCATGACAGTAGGGATCACCACCCCACACTTAGTATTGGTGCAGCAGCTGCCCCATGGGTGTGGGTGGGCGTGGGTGCAGCATAGGTCAGCAGGGCACCGCGCACTGCTTGGGAGCTAGGGTTGCTAGGGCTGAGCACTGCTGGGCTCTGGCTGATTGCTGCGGCCGCCCCAGCTTCCAGACAGCACGCAGTGCCTTGCCAAACCACGCTGCACCTGCACGATGCGACAGCTGCCATACAGGAGCCAGGTGAGGGGAGGGGCAATCCCCTCTGCACCCCACTGCTCTGCGCTGCATGGGGGGGCTCTGCCACGTGCTTTAAAAGAAAAGTAAGCCCCAAACTTACTGGCTGCAGGAGCAGCAATTGGGGCCTCTGGGCACTCATGGCAGATCCCCCCCATGCAGCACAGGGCAGTGGGTGGCAGTGGGGATCTACCCCCTGCTTTGCACCTGTGTGGCTCGGCAGGTGCCATGTGCTGTCTGGGAGCTAGGGTCACTGGGGCTGAGCAGTGCCAGGCTCCGGCCCACAGCTGAAGCTGCCCCAGCTCCCAGACAGCACACGGCGCCCTGCCAAGCCATGCTGCACTTGTGCCATGGGGCAGCTGCCATGCGGGTGCCAAGCGAGGGGGTGATTTCCGCTGCTCCCTGCTGCCCCGCACTGTGCAGGGGGACTCAGCCATGAGCCCTCAGAGGCCTCAGTTGCTGTTGCCAGTTGGTGCAGGGCTTTTTTTTTTTTTGGTGGGACTAAGTGCTGGGACTAGGCTGGGCTGGGTAGGGCAGCCATGGGGGCTTCTCCTATGGCTTCTCCAGCTGTGCGTGCCTTTTCCTCGGTGGGGGGAGCCACAGGGATTCTACCCTGCTACCATTTGACCAGCCAGCATGGGAGGGGCACAATGCAGGCACAGCTCACTCCAGGAGGCAGCAGGGCATAACCCCCACTCCCAGCACTGCTTTGCCTGCATCAGTTCTGGGAGTGGGGGCTCCCCTTCCCTGAAAAATCCTATTCTGCAGTTCACTTGAAAGATTAGTATTGAGTACAACAAGTGAAAATTTTATCCCGTAAGGAATGGGTTTTTATATTTGTCTGTATAAGTCCCCCTTCAGTTGACACTGAGCAAATTTATTTACCCTGATCTGTTCCTCGTTTTCCCCATCTATAAAATGGGGTATTGACACATGCTTGTAAAGGGCTTTGAGATGCATATGTATTTATTTATTACATTGTTATAAAAAGTGTTCTGATTTTGCTTTAATTGATCTATTGTTTAATTTCAAATATGTGTTAGTTCTAATGAGACAGGGTGGGAAGGAAATCTGATTAATTTTGTGATTTCTTATTTGTGTAGTACAATCTACCTGTTTAAGCCTTTCTTCCTTCCATATTCCTTTCTTAGTAATTTCATAGTTTGATAGTTTCATAGTTGGTAGGGTCAGAAGGGACCTGAGCAGATCAAGTCCAACCCCCTGCCATGGCAGGAAAGAGTACTGGGGTCAAACAACCCCAGCAAGGTGTTCATCTAGCCTCCTCTTAAAGACCCCCAGGGTAGGAGCCAGTACCACTTCCCTTGGAAGTTGGTTCCAGATCCTAGCTGCCCTGACTGTGAAGTAGTGCCTCTTGATATCTAGCCTGAATCTACTCTCAGTCAACTTATGGCCGTTACTCCTCGTTAGTCCCAGTAGTGCTTGGGGGAACAGGGACTCTCCCAATGCCTGCTGGTCCCCCTTGGCCAGTTTATAGAGGGCCACCAGATCCCCTCTCAGCCTTCTCTTGTGGAGGCTGAACAGGTTCAGGTCCCATAGCCTCTGCTCATAGGGCCTGCTTTGCTGCCCCCTGATCATGCGAGTGACCCTCCTCTGGACCCTCTCAATGCTGGCCACATCCCTCCTGAAGTGCAGTGCCCAGAACTGGACGCAATACTCCAACTGCGGCCTGACCAGTGTCACATAGAGGGGGAGGATCACCTCCTTGGACCTGCTCATGATGCATCTGTGGATGCATGAGAAGGTGCAGTTTGCCTTCCTGACCACGTCCCCACATTGGCAGCCCATGTTCATCTTGGAATCAATAATGACACCGAGATCCTTGTCTGCCTCTGCACTGATGAGAAGGGAGTTCCCCAGCCTGTAGGTATGCCGCTGGTTCTTCCTCCCCAGGTATAGTACCTTGCACTTGTCAGTATTGAATCCCATCCTGTTCTCATCCGCCCACCCCTGTAACCTGTCTAGATCTAGTTGCAGCCTGTCCCTCTCCTCCAGCATGCCCACTTCTCCCCACAATTTAGTGTTGTCCTCAAATTTGAACAAGGTGCTTTTCACCCCCTTGTCCAAGTCGCTGATGAAGATGTTGAACAGTGCAGGCCCGAGGACCCAGCCCTGGGAGACCCCACTGCCCACTTCCCTCCAGGTTGAAAAAAACCCATCCACCACCACTCTCTGGGTGCGGCCCTCCAGCCAATTTTCAATTCATCTGACTGTGTAGGCATCGACGCCACAGTCACCTAATTTCTTAATGAGAATGGGGTGAGAGATGGTGTCGAAGGCCTTCCTAAAGCCCAGAAATACTACATGCACCGTGACACCTGCATCCAAGGATTTTGTGACCTGGTCATAAAAGGCCACCAGGTTAGTGTGACAGGACCTGCCTCTAATGAACCCATGTTGGTTGCCCCTAAGCATGATCTCCCCTCAACTTCTTTTCAAGTTAAATAGTTCTATCTTTTCAGTCTTTTGTTTCAGTAGTGCTCAATCTTCTGGCCATGGATTGATCCCATGTTACCTCTGCCTGACCCCATGTGTTAGGATCAAGCTCTAGATCCCCATTGTCACCCCACCTGGCCCTGCTTGCAAGGATTGGGTTCTGGGGCTGCGTGTCAGGTTTGGGCACCACATGCAGGGTTGAGCAATGCTATCTGGCCTGCAGGTCTCCCCAAAGGTCGAGAAATGTGGCAACAGGGGAGTGGTATTACCATTCCCCTACCTCCACATTTTCAGACCCATGGGAACCTGGGCCAGATGACATCATGATTATATTGTGTTTGTTTGATTTTGTATTTGTCTTCTCTTCAACTTGATTAATTAGGAGTTTCTCAGAGTCCTCTTTAGTAATTACTAATCTGAGTAATTTGGCATCACTTGCAGGTGTTCTGACTCTGAAATTCCTTACCGATTCAACAAAAACATTCCTTGTTAATCCTTGGATCTGATAATCAGATTGTGTTCTCCCAACAGTGAATATAAGCGTGATTTTTAGCACCAGTTTTGCTTATGATCATTGGAAATAGTTCTCTTGTTTTTCTTATACCTAGAGAATGTTTTCTTTTGTGAATATTAAGAGTATTGCTGTACCCATGATGATTCAGGAAATATGTGAAAGGCGAGGATTTTTGTGGGGAGCATCATTTATTAGATGAACTCCATAGTCTATCCCAAACATGTAGTTCATCCAATAAAAGATAACGCAAAAATCCTTGTCTCACTTATTTTCTCTTGCTGCCTAGTTTCCCATTTGCCTTGCTGTTGCCCTCTCTACTATTCGATGTATGAATAGGATATCTATGCTACTACACTGCCTCAACAAGCTTATGTGCTGCTTTAGGAGCATATATCAGTTAATTATTTGGGGCAGAAAAAAATGTTGATTTAGTGTGATATATAAGTTCATTGATGCATGTTTTTCAGCATAAGAGGGTTCAGGAGCTAATTGCATCTAGCCTTGGCTCAAACATTACCACTTTCAGAAGGTTTGGAACAAAAGCAAGATATGAAGCTGCAACATTGCAGATTTAGTATCTTCTTCCAAGAGATCACATGATCTCCCTGCAGCTCAAAATGTTTAGCAAACTGATGGGGATTTTATGAAACAAAATATAATACAAACAAAACTTAAAATAGGATACCTAGCAAACTGAGAACTAAACCAACTCTTCCATACCAGCGTGAATGGTATGTTAGAAAAGCCTGGGAAAATTAATATTTTATTGTAGTAGAACATTGTCTATGTAAATATAGAGATAGTGAGTTCATATATATATATATTTTTAGTAATATATTTATCTGTTCTTACCTTTATTTTCCCCTAATCTTCTGATGTTTGAAAAATTGCCAGGATGCAATGCCAAGTTGTTACTGGACTTACGTATAAAATAAAATGATATCTAAAGGTTCTGTTTTGAAAATTTGTAGATGTTGTTGTCCTTATATAATTTTTTTTTAAGTTCAGGACACAAAAATTGATCAAAAACTAAATTGTCTAAACAGTGAAAGTTTTGTTACCCTTATATCTATGGATTCAGTTAACATGTTTACAGGATAACTAAAACTGTGAAGTAAAAAAACAGTACTTTTATTGAGAGTATCATTTTAACAGTGATTAGCCAGCTATGTGAATTAAAACTGAATTTCACAACAACACTATATATTTTGTTGAGAATATAACGTTTATGAAATAAATTTCAATAATTTCAGTATGGCTGATGATAAATGTCCTCTTGCTGAAGTTATATCAGAAAATCAATATTTGTAAAATTGAAACAGTATAGGTTTGTATTGATCCATGTGGCTAAATCAAAACGAAAGGCTTTGTAACAGCTTTCTTGGACAGCCTGCTACCCAGTAATGGCAAACTATCAATTTTAGCTTTCCACTGATAAATCAGCTTGAAAATTGGATGTCAAATTTTTTTTCACTGAAGTAGTGATTTTTTCTTGCCCTTTAACCTTTTCTGATGTATTAGATTGGTTTATAAGACTAAGCTCTACCTTCTTGAAAGCAGTTGTCAGAACTGACATTTAGATGTATTTTCAAACAATTCCTAAAGTCCTAAAACCTAATTTTATCTACTATCTGGCATGTTAATACTGACATGCATGTGCCTGTGTGTAAACAAACACAAACAAAGGTTTAATAGTGGAGAGAATCAATCTGATATTCCAGGTGCGCATGATTCTTCATTTTCTGATCTGTGGAGTTCAGAAAGGTCAGATTTTCAACTGCAGCTTTTAGAAATTAATGCTCCAGGAAGTATTTTAGCTTTCAGTGAGTAGGAGGATTGATTTTTGCCTAATGGATTGGTTTTCCTTTTACTTTGTGTTGTTAGGCTTTAAACATACTAGCAAATGAATCAGTTTTAACTACTGATTTGTACTTGTGGCCTGTACACATTATTTGATTGTTCAGTAAGTTATTTTATAATGAATCAAGTACAAAAAAGTTGTGCCCAGGAAGGCAGAAAGACAGCGTAGCATAGTTGAAAATAGAGTTTGAAGTCTTTGATTATGAGAGAGGATATGAGAGAAAGAAAACAACCTTAATCTGGACGTAATGCTGCAGTCCTCAATGACAGTTGACAGTGCCATACCTTCATGTCTGTACTGCAGACTGTAAGTTAGCCTGAGTGAGTATTGATTGTGAAGTTTTCTGTTGTATAATTACTTTTTGCTGGAGAAAAATGTGGTGTGTATTGATCTAGATGGAAGCATTTGAGTAGCAGTTTCCCTTGGCTAACAGTGAGTGTCATCTTTCAGCCATGATAAATGGTTAAATTCTAGGTCAGCATAATTACTTTGTGGTGAAATGAACCTCCTGTACCCTCACACATCAAGGGGCTACCATAATCATCTTTATCTGAAAGCCATGATTTACTGAACTAATCATCCTCTTAATAGAGCAGAGTCTTCTTTTCAGTGTGTGCCAGTTTAACTGCAGCACAATATTATTATTTTTTAAAGTGAACTGTTGTTCTGTTCTGAATCCACAAGTATAATTCTTTCCTGAGATCCTGTCAATTGATCTTGACCTGCAAGAGGCCATCCCCTTAAGGCAATGTTTTAACCTTTATGCTTTGCATTTAAGTAGAAAGAAGAGAGTCAGATATTCAGCATTACAACATTATTTTTAAGCCTAGGTATCAAATAATGTATCTGTATTTCTGTTAAGTAACTAAAAAATAGTGAAATGAAAACTGCAGTACAATTTTTACTTTCAGCCTACCTTTAATTACATGAAAAGTTATGCAATTCATGAGTGAGCTGCCTTTTCAGAGGAACACCCCAGGTTTCTTTGTGAAATGAAGCACAAGGGATGCCTTTTCAAATTATGTTGCTAGAGCAGATTCATTTGTAATAATTGTGACATCTCATTTAATACAAGATTTTGCATGCAAAAGTAAAAAAGAGTGGCTTTTTCATTGTTTTGTAGCCAGTGACTTCTAGTAAGTGGTAAATAGGGTGCCAGAAACAGGAAAATAATGTTTATTACCAGAACCACAATCTAGGGTGATTTGTATTGTTTGGCTCCTCTTTAATAGGGGGTGTTCAATGTGTTATCAATATTTCATTAAACTTTGTAGCATGTTGTTGAAAATGGATTCATGTTTACTTGCCAGTAGTGTAATATGGCCCTGGGGTAATGACTTTTTGTTAAGTAATGTTATTTAAAGAATATCTGGCAATAGTTTTAGATCATTTTAAGACATCTGTGAAGGGTTTGGATAAAGGTCATTTTCAATGATTGTGCTTAGCTAAATAAATGTGAAAGGTTTCACAATGGGAATCTTGCTTTTCAGTATGCTGTCATAAATTTCCCCTTAACACATCTGGGAATACCAAGTAAAATGTAGTTGTTTCTGCCTTGAAGGCAGTATATTTTATATTTTCCTTGCTTTGTTTGTTTTCTCCTTATAATTCTGTTTATTCACATAACTAGAGTTCAAAGGTTTCAGTTTGTCATAAATTAAATCCACTATTATGTGACAGTTTGTGGGACCCACTGGATATAATTTTCAAATGGTTGTAACTTGAAGATTTTTGCTGAGATTTAATCATTAAAAGTGTTAAAATTTCTGACAACTCAGCCTCTATTGTGACCCTAGTTCATTGCTTACTCCCTTCCTTGGCCACAGCTGGCCTCTTGCTGTTCACAGCTGAAAAGTGAAATCAATGCTTGGTCTAACAAAATGCAGATGAAAGCCATTCTGATCATATATAGTCATTTCCCGTAATTTTATCAGCCTTCAGTTTCTTAAATGATCTCTGGAAATCATTGTTGGTTCATGTGAATACAATACCAAATTTTGTGTTAAGATGTGCTGCCTTTTAGAAAAATAATACTTTCATAAGCTTTAGCAGGGACACATGGCACATATGGATATAGAATGGCTTTTTAAAATATCATCCCCTGTTTTTTCAAAAGAAACATTAAATTCTAAATCAAACCAAAGAGCCACTATCTCAGTTCTGCAGTTTTTGAGCCTGCTGGAATCTTATTAATTTATTTTTACAATGTTCTACAAGGTTTAGAGTTGGGAAGTAAAAACTCTTAACATGTGTCGATCCACATTTCCATTGATCTCTCATCTCTTTTATTTTTATTTGCGCAAGATTGGTTAGAAGGCTACATTGCAGTTATAGGTGGTGGTGTGTGATGTAGCTTAATGCAGCAAAGGTCACAGAACTACAATGAGTTTGATGGAAAACAGCCTTTCTTCCTATTTTAAATGGTTCCTGCTTTGATTACAGGCATTTATTATAATTATCAAGAGATTAGTCAGTTGTTATAGAATCCTTGTAATGGAACCATTTAAAAGGCAGTTTATTGGATTGTGTAAAGGAAAAAAGAACAGATAAAGTGGTGTTTTTTACTGCTGCCTATATATACTATTTTTCCTTTTGTTTCACCTCCTATTTCTGTCTGTTCCACAGTGTTCAGCTATACAGAAAAGGGGCGTTCACATTTATCTTTCTATTTAAAATTAAAGGCTGTTTGATTATAACCTATATACCTACTGTGCGATTCGGAGACAATGCCAAATAGGCTATAAGTATAGCCTCTAGATTGTTCCTTTAATAAATCCTGTACTAAAATATATACATTATTAAAAGTGCATGGATTCATAGACCTTGGCTTATAATGTTCCCATTGCAGAAAAAAAATCTGTTTGCAATCAACATATTGCTGATTAAAAATAGTACTCTGCAGGAAGTAAGCTCTTTTTATTGTCATCAGTTAAAATAAAATGAGTTCTGACTGATAAAGCTTGCTATCTTACTTTTTGGTGATATTAACATCCCATATTTGCCAGCTTATAGCTGTATTGGCTGTATACCAGCAGTTTAAATGGCTGTATACCAGCAATTTAAATGGTTACAGGTAGAACTGTCAAGTAATTACTTCATACAGCATGAGCACTGAAGTTGTGAAATAAATGTTTTTAAAGCAAATAAATGCTAAAAAAAAACAAAACAAAAAACCCTATAGGTGTTATCCACAATAAAGTTTACTATGATGATATTTGAAGATCAGTGCACGTTCCTTTACTGTAGAGATGCATCTTACCCTTTTCTGAATGCAACCAGGTTTGGGTTTAATATAATTTGGTCAAAGAAGGAGTTTGCCAGCCTGAATTTGGTCTAAGAAAGAGTTTGTCAGCCTGCTGAGAATACTCTGCCCTGTCTGACCCAGCCAAAGCAATAGAACAAATTACCCAGTGCCTAAACAAGCTTGGGGTCTGGCTAAAAGCTAGCCGGGCTGTACCTCAATCAGACAACACTAGGGGAAGTCCATGAAAAATGGGCTAAGTAGGCTTCTGATCTACACCACACACAGAGGAGTGCTACTGACATTTGTAAAATTTGGAGCATAATTTGGTGGTGGTGGTGGTAGAACCTGGGCTATTCCTTGGTACCTAGTTAGCCACAGGGCTGGGCAGATTTTCTTTCTCTCTTTCTGTGCAGAATAATTGGAGGAGGCAAAGAAGATGGGCTTTTGTCTAATAGCCCAATAACTAAATCACTCACCCAGATTATGGGAGAGCCAGGTTCATCCCCCTTCTCTAATTGTGGAGATTTTAGACACCATCTCCGGGTGAGAAACTTGGATTCTAGTCCCCTTGGCAAGGAATGTGTGGTTTGTGTTTTCAGAGCAGAGGGGTATATTGTTTTGTTTTGTTTTGTTATTTTTGTTTGGTGCATACTTAAAGAGCATCAGTACAAAGTACTTCGAGTGCCTATTCCAGAATGTTCTGTAGCCTGGGGATTAGGGCACTTTTCAGGGAAGGGGAGGCACAAGTTCAAATGGCTTCAAGGAGACAGGGAAATTAAACCTAGGTCTCCATTTCTGGAGTGTCATAAGTATGAGGCTGTTAAATACAAGGGGCACACCACTTCCTTCAGCAATCCTGTGAATCTCAGCCTTCATTTCCTTTCATTTTTCTCACAAATGCCTGGAACAATTAATTCAACATGAAACAATTTTTTGTGTTTTCTGGTTCAGTAGAAAAACCTTTAAAAATGATTTCCATGACATCTGGCATGAATTTTTTTTCCTGATTTTTTTTTTTTTTTTTTTTTTTTTTTTTTCCTATTTTGGCTTTTCATCCGAAAACTCAACTATTCACATGGCCCTATTCAAGAATACTTTTTTTTCATTTTTGCTTGGCAACACAAGTGCAACTTTCTTCTTCAATGCATACTTTTACCAAGCCCCCTGTCACTTCAGGGTTAGATTGCTACAACACAAACCACATAGGGCTGTGATGTAATACCATTCGGAAACTGAAACTATTGTAGAGAGCTACAGCCTGCTGACTGAGTGCTTGTCTATATTAGGAACCTTCTGGTGAGAAAACTTCAGACAGCAGATAACTGCTGCCACAGGAAAGCATAACTTCACCTATAGGGCTCTGGTAGCTCTGCATGGTTCAGCTCTATTGACACAGGCATACATGCTAGGGGTAGACATTACACCCAAACTGGTTTAAGTGATCAGAAACTGGTTTAAAACTGTAACAGAACAGAGATTCAGTGAACATAAACCAGTTTGAAAATGGCTGAAACTGGTTTGAGATAAACCTGGTTGAATGTAGTATCAGACTTAAATGATTTGGCTCAAACTGGTTTATGCACTGTCTGTCCCAGACCCTTTGGTGGTTTAAGTTAAATCAGAGACCCCCAGCATCTCGGCATGCTCTCTGGGCTGTGCTCTGCATGGTGCAGAGGTGGGCCATAGCCAGATGCTGGCCTGCCATGACCCCTGAGGTAAATTTCTCCCTCTGTCCCCTCTCCCCCCCACCACTGGCAAACCCTGCAAACCACAGCTAGGGTTTGCCAGTTCCTGCCGCACCTCCTCAGCTTTCCTGCAGCCAGGCAGAGATGGAATTAATTCTCCCCTCTGTTCAGCTTTCCTGCAGCCAGGGTAGGGTTTAATTCTACAGCAGTCTCAGAGCAGAGCAGAGCTTGTGCCCTGTGTATAGATCCAAGACCTGCACCTGTGAGCCCAGAGCTAAGACCTGCAGGACCAGACTGAGAGGTGGGAAGTGTTGGCAAAGACCTGACAATCATCATACATATGTGATGGAGATGGAGTTAAGAGAAGTTGCAGACAGCTTCTGGCTGCAAGTTGCAGACCAAAGAATTCAGAGAGCTACATTTACATTATAAAGCAGAACCTGTAAAACCTAAACAAAGCCTTTCTGAATGCCTGGCTGTAAGGAGACACTCTGCTTTCAGGATTAGCAAGATTTATGCAAGGCTTTCTCTTGTCTTCCTGGTTTATGTTTTAAGTTAGACTAAGTTGTGTGCACTGTGTTTTACTGGGCTATTTCTGGGTGAAGATTTTTGGTAGTTCCCTGTTGTACGCTTTGCAAATTGCTGTGTTCGATACATGCTTGCTTCAGAGAGAGGACTTTTTCCCATCCCCACACCTCACTCTGTCAGCATTTCCTGCCCTCCCCACACTGAGGCTGCTGGCTGACAACCTATGTGTTCTGCTAGCCCTGGCTGGTGCCTGGCCACGTCCCCTCCACTCCAGCAGGGAGGGGTAAAAGCTTTGGAGGGCATCACCTCTCCTTTGGCAGAGGCTCTCAGGCATGCTCTAGCACCCCCTGGCATCTGGCTTAAGCCACTGCAGGTATGTGTCTGCATTTCTTGATTTAACAGAGAATGTCTGTACAGTTATTAATCAGTTTAAACTGTGCAGCTTAGACTAACCTGCAAAGAATGAATCAATTCAAACTGAGGCTTTTTTAATGTCTGTCCCTAGCCACAGTGTAGCTTGGGAGCCCTCAGTTTTTAAAGAAGTCACAGCTGCCCTTGGAAAGCATGGACACAGGCTTCATGATGGCTTCTGCATGGTGGCAAAAGCCTTCTTTTGCTTACAGAGCAGATATTACCCTGCTGGCAAAATTAAGAGTTTCTCTCACCACACTGTACTGGAGGAACTCAGTTTTGCCAGGAGAATCTGTAAAGCAGCATTTCTCAATCCATGGGTCATGTCCCAAAAGTGGATTGCAAGAATATATGAAAGGGTTGAGAACAAACTTTAAAAATGGATTCTCCTTTAAAGGAAAAAACACATGGGAAACAGTGGCTTTTCCCTTGCAAGCTGGCACAGTTCCAGCCTGCAAGGGGCTGCTTGGGGTCCTCTATGCCCCACGCACCCAACCCATGCCCCACACACTGGGGGCATTGGGTGGGTGCAGCGGGTCAGGAGAGATGGGCACTGGTTTGGGACTGACCATCAATGTTTACTAATGGGTCTTGGTATGAACAAGGTTAAGAACTACTGCTGTCAAGCCTTACACATCTGGAGGCTTGATTCCCACTCTCCCCCTGATGTACTGCCTCAGTTATATGCCACTGCTGATCTTGAGCTGGAGCAGGAGGAAGCTGTTGGGCCAGACATTCTCTATAAACAGTCCCCCATTATGGAATTCACTTCTCCCTCTTTGTCTGTCAAAGTCCTTATTTGCCAACCTGAGGGGCAAGCTACAAAATCTTTCTTCCTCCCAGTTGTTAGATCTGTTGAGGAGACGAGCATTGTAGGTGAATATATTTAAGGGGTAGTAGACTTATGTTGTGATTTTTTGTGGAATAAAGTATAGATCCTCAAAAGTATTTAGGCACCCAACTGTCATTGAACTCGATAAAATTTAGGAGTCTAAATACTTTTTCATAGATGTTAGGTGTTAGGGTCGGAAGGGACCTCACTAGATCATTGAGTCCAACCCCCTGCATAGTTCTCATTTGGAGAACTAGTTTTATGTTTCCAGAGCACCGGATGGGGGAATATAGTTATATTTTTTTTAAAAATCAAACAACAAAATAAAATAGTGTTCAGGAATCTACACCTGGTTGGTTCCTGTGGTTCCTCATGAAACCTTCCCAGGTGTAGCTGTTTTGAGTGTGTAAAACAGGTGCTGGGAGGTAACCAGACTCCCATCTATTTTGGGTTCTGTAGATTATAGCAAGGACTTTAAATTTACTTCTTAAAGAATTCTGGAGGTATATTAGCATTTGGGCGGGGGATTTCTTTGGGATTGTTTATTTATTTATTTATTTTTATTCTTACTTCTTATGAGTAAGGTAATTGCATATTGTGCCACCTTCAGCAATTCTAGAGTGGTTGCAATCATCTCTGGATGGTGAACTGTAGCAAACTAAATTACAGTTGATAAAAGAAAAAATTACTAAGTCCATGTATGAAGGAAAAGGCCATGACTTCCTTTCCAGACAAATGTTTAAGAACTTAATTCCTTGTTGCTGCAACAATCTGCATTTCTAGGTGTAACAAAGCAACAGCATCTAAATGCCACCACTTGATTCCTTTAAATACTTAAATTAAGAATATATTTATCAGCTGGAGTCTCATATTTTATGTTTACCATATATATATTGGGGAGGTATAAAAATGCTAATATACCTCGTTTTCTATATATATATATATATATATATATTACTTTTTGGCAGCGAGGATTCATTTTTATTTTGAAGATTAGATTTTATCATCTATATATGTTAATCTTTGTTTTAAATAAGTTTATATTCATATATGTTAAAATATATTTGATGTAAATTTAATACATATATTTTAGATGTATTAATGATAAAATCAAGCACTTAAAAATTAGTGTGCGCAATCTTTATTCAGCTTTTTGGGCAATATGCCCTGGTCACTGTGGCAAAAATTGTATGCGTTCAAGTAATGAAAAAAAAATATTATAATGGGTTCCCCCACACACTTTCCTCCACAGATGTTCCAGCAGCTTCCATTCCCAATGTAGTTACTACTATTTTTGTGGTGTCACTGTGGGCTCAGTTCTGCAATATTAATGTTTCGCCTGTTGCCTTTTGTTTTTACAAAAAACATAAGCAAGAGAAGGGGATTGCTGATTTGTCAACAGTTTTTATCTCACCAGACCCAGAACAGCATTTTGTTTGGCAAAGAAAAGACATTTCTTTAGCGTAAGTGCTTCCTCTCAGAATTCCAAGGGTCTGACAAAAACAATCAAAGTACTAATGCTGCTCACAAGGGCTAGGGACAGACATTCAAAAAGCCTGAGCATAAATTGTTTCAATCTTTGCAGGTTAGTCTAACCTAGCTAGGTTGAATCAGTTTGTAACTGCATGGACATCACAGATATGCCCATTCCAGATCCCGCCCACCCCTACTGTGAAAAATGTCTTCCTAATATCTAACCTAAATCCACTCTCAACTGGCTTACACCCGTTATTCCTAGTCACTCCCTGGGGCTCCTTAATAAACAGCGCTTCCCCTATTCCCTGTTGACCTCCCCTAACAAATTTATAAGCAGCCACAAGATCTCCCCTCAGCCGTCTCTTGTGAAGGCTGATGAGATTCAGCTCTCTCAACCTCCCCCCGTAGGGGCTATCATGAAGGTCACTAATCATGCGAGTGGCCCTCCTCTGGACCCTCTCGAGATTCCCCGCATCCCTCTTGAAGTGCGGCGCCCAAAACTGGACACAGGCCAACTGCAGCCTGACCAGTGCCGCACAGAGGGGGAGCATCACGCCCTTTGATCTATTAGTTACAAGCTAATGTATGATAAGGTGAGATTGGCCTTATTTATGGCCTCATTGCACTGCTGGCTCATGTTCATCTTGGAATCAGTTATGACTCCAAGATCCCTCTCTGCCTCTGAGCTGCTGAGAAGGACACTTCCCAACCTATAGGTATGATGAGGGTTCCTCCTTCCCAGGTGGAGTACCTTACATTTATCTTTATTAAATTGCATCCTATTTCTCTCTGCCCATTGATCCAACCTGACCAGGTCAGCCTGAATCTGCTCCCTGCCCTCCGGTGTACTAACTTTGCCCCATAACTTGGTATCATCAGCAAACTTGGAGAGGGTGCTCTCCACGACCTCATCCAAATCGCTGATGAAGAAATCAGTTAAGAAATCAGTTAAGTCTGGTACTATATTCAACCAGGTTTATCTCAAAGTGGTTTCAGCCATTTTCAAACTGGTTTATATCTGAATATCTGTTATGTTACTGGTTTCAATCACTTTGTGATTACTTAAACCAGTTTATGTGTACTGTCTGTCCCTAGCCAAGAAGTTTACAAAACTCGTTTACAGTGAACAATGTTTAGGCATTATTCACATGTAGAGATCAGTGCCAGCTCAATCTGTAATTCCTTAGTGTTTCCTACTTCTTACTACTTGCCTTTCCTGGTTTTACTTTGAGCCTAACTATATGAATCTGGTAATTGGGACATTTTGGTAAAAGCAGAAGCTAGACTAGAGGAAGGGAAACACAACCGAGTCAGCATATTTCTGACACAAGACATTAGTTTCTTTCACTGGTGTTGTAGACAGGAGACAGTACTAAGTTTTGCAGTTCCTTGTATGATAAAAGCCTGGACAATGAAGAGAAGGAAGTCAAGACAGCTTTATGGGCTTCTGTGTAAAATCTATACTAAGTCAACCCCTGAATTTATCCAGTGTCTGAAGTCCATGTACTTTTGTAAAGATTTCAGCGTGCGTTTTGTTCATGCAGTCTTAGTGGCAGTGCTGAAAGCTATGACAGATCTAGGGCTAGGGACAGACATTACACATAAACCAGTTTAAGTGATCAGAAACTGGTTTAAATGTAACAGAACAGAGATTCAGTGAACATAAGCCAGTTTGAAAATGGCTGAAACTGATTTGAGATAAACCTGGTTGAATGTAGTATCAGACTTAAATGATTTGGCTCAAACCAGTTTATGCAATGTCTGTCCCAGACCCCTTGTTGATTTAAGTTAAACCAGACTCCCCCAGCATCCTGGCATGCTCTCTGGGCTGGGTGGGGCTGTCTTCTGGAGGAGGGCAGGGTTGGCCCCGCCCCTCTCATTCCTAGCCACACCACTGTCACTGTTCCAGCTAGCTGAGGGACTGCAGCAGCTGCCAGGTTTCCCCCTCTCTCTTCCCCACCCTCTTCCTGCTGGCTGCTCAAGCAGGGGTTCTCCCTCCCGCCCCTCTCCTATGGCAGGGACCGAGCATCTGGCCATGCCCCCCACTCCCCATGCTAGCTAATGCTGAGCTGTGTCTATGTGGGTCTCCAATTTCACTGGATTAAAGGCAGACAGCTAGTGGCTTGCACATGCAAATGCATCCTGCAGGTAAGAACAGCTTGAAACTAACGAGGGTTTGTTGGGCTGATAAACTGGTTGCAATCTGTCAGTCTTCAAGAAGGGACAGTGAAAGGTGTTAGAAATCATCTGGTTTGCAGACAGTTCAAAGAAGCAGGGAGATGGAGATTGAAAAAGCTCAGTATCAACAGATGCAGGGTCTGGCAGTGCTCTTGCCCCTTGAGCAGCAAGCAGGGAACAGCCTGGGACTGCAAACCAGGGTGGGAGTTAAAACCCTTCCCTAATCAGAGCGTCCTGTCAGGGCTTGGCGATGCCCCCCTCAGCTTAGCACTATGGAAGCGGAGGAAGGGCTGCTCTAGCACCCCCTAGCTTCTAGCCTGAGCTACTGGTGGCATGTACCTGCATTTTTTGAGTCCAGAGGGGATGTCTGTGCAGTTACAAGCCAGTTCAGTCAAGGCAGGTTAGACTGACCTAAAAATATTGAATCAATTCAGACTCAGGCTTTTTGAATGTCTGTCCCTAGCCTAGAAATACCAAGAAAAAGTTGTTGCTGCAGAAGTGCAGGAGGTCATAAATTAGCACCCACAAGACGAGACCTTTTCTGTATCACATCCTGGTCTTGAACCCTGAGTATGATGTCTCTAAATATGGACAAGGAATAAGTATTGTAGGGGTTTCTCTGAACTGCAGTACTGCATGTTGACTGGCAAGAAAAGGAAGTTGGAGATGATATTATAATGGGACAGGTAACTGGTAAATGTGTTTTTTCAGAATCTCTTAGTATTGAATTACTTAGGGCCCCTGTTAAGTTGCTGATTCTTGAAGGCAGTATGGGTGATCTCAGTAATCAGTTCATAACACAACACTAGGAGTGCAGTGGTGGGAAGAACAACACTATTTCCTGTCTGACTACACACTTTATGAATACTTATGCTACTAACTTTCTTGTGAGCAAGATAATGAAAGCATTGCATCTTTTTTACAGATGAGAGAAATTAAAGCAGGGGGTGGTTTGTGTTTCCTTCCACCTCCAAACCCATATAGGAAGCCTGCAGGAGGCCTGTATTAGGACAGAAGCAGCTGACTTCTAGTGCTAACATTCAGTTTTATTGCTGTATTGGTTGGGGGAGGGTTGCATATAAAAACCTGTAATACATGCATTGTAGGTTGTATGTGGAATCTTGTATGCTATTTTGGGTCATACTGGATGGGAACATTATAGAAGATCTACAGAAAAGACAAATATGGCAACAAAATTGATGCATAAAGTGGAGGATGAAGTATGTGTGAGACTAAATAGGCTAAATTTAGATATTCTAGAGAAAGGAAGACTCAGGGTCATGAACATCGTCTATAAATATCTTCAGAGCAACAGTATAAATGCAGGAACTAAATTATTTAGTCTGCTGCTAATAGTTCAAAGAACCATAGCCTGGAGCTAGTTTTCGTTAGATAGACATTAGGAAAAATTAACAATTGGGCAATGGAGTAGAGTATACACTTGGCATGCAACCATTACTCACAGGATTATACCCATTGATTTGTGACTGGTCACAAAGACATAGCTATTCCGTGGAAACCACTTTGGGCACAAGTATGGGAACTCCAAACTAGAAGTCATGTATCTACATTCCCACAAGGCAATTAACTCTGCTTTTCAGTAAAGCGAATTAGCCCACCTGTAGATCTGTACTAAGCAGGCTGCAGTGCTTCTGGTCTAGGAGGTAGGGAGTGCAGTATGCCTAAGCACCAGGGTTGTCAGCCCAATATTTTGTTTTAGTGACAATCTGCATATTGTTTACTGACAACTAGACTCTTTTACTGACATGTTTTACATAATGTTCATGTAACCTTTCTGTAAGATCCTGGATGGCAGTGACAAGGGTTGACCTCAGATTTAGGGGTTAAATATGTTGGTGTGCTATGATGAAAAAATGTGGTTGGTAGTAAAAAGTTTGCAGATTATTACTTAAAAATAATGTTGGGGCTGGCAACTTTAGTTAACTGCAGCAGTGGTTTTACACTGTGCTGCCCCCACCACAGGGGTCCCCTATTCACCCTCACACCCTTATACCCCCTAACTACATCACACTTCATGCTGCCCCCCTACCCTGTCAACATTGCAGTCTTACCCTCACCAGCCCCACTCCCATCCCAGCATGGGCCCTCACCCACCATCCATCCTGGTCCTGCGGCTCTATCCTGGCCATACCACCCTACTTCCTGTACCTTCAAGGTGAGCAGATGTTAGGGGCAAGGGATGGCCAAAGAGATGCAGTGGCAGCACATCACTGGGGCAGGGGCTATGAGCAGGGTTACCAATGGTCAGTAAATTTACTGACTGTCAGTAAAAAATCAAGCTAAAAATGTCTGTCAGTAAAGTTCATAAAAAAATTTTTATCTGTTAGTAAAAACACTAATCAGCCACAGCTTGGCTGAACCTTCAACAAAACAGAGTGCAACACTGCCATCTGTTGTCCAAATGGGAGCAAAGCACCCAGTCAGGTGCATTCCCTGAACCATGTGTTGCTGCCTGTAATACTACTGAGTCACAGGTAAGCTTATTTGGGTGTCTATGCTGGGACAGTGTGCGAAGCAGGGGTAAGGCTGGGGGGTGAGCTTCTGGGTGAAAGCATCAGGCAGGGTGCAGTTAAGGGCATCAGGGTGTGTGGGTTAGTAGGAGGCCCCTGTTTAGGAGGGGAAGAGAAACACAGTATAAAACCATCACTGTGATCAAACAGGGTTGCCAAGCAAAGAAAATATTTTTTACTACAAACTTTTTACTGAACGTTTGCTTTTTACTATGGTCAGTGTTAAACCCCTGAATTTGAATCTAGCCCTTCTAACTGGCAGAAGAGTTGCATCAGTTAAAAACATGTGTCAGTAAAAAAAGTTTGGCTATCAGTAAAATGTTGCAGATTGTCATTAAAAAAAAAGGGTTGGCAGAGCTGAATATGGGTGAGCCAAAAAGCCTTGACAACAGCTTCCTGCAGGGTGCTGCATTCGCACTCCAACATCATGTGTCACTGTTCTGTCCCATCTGTCCATCAAGCTCACTGTTTCTTAGTTTTTTACAGATGGCTCCATTTTTTTAAGAGTTTATGGACAAGCATATATTTTATGGACTGTCCATAAATGTATGCACAGTTGGTAACCCTGCTAAGTAGAGTGCTGCCTTGTGCGAGAGTGCACCTTGTCAGGGAATAAGCAGCAGACTGGAAGGGATCAGCCATTGGGAACCTCACCCAGGTACAAAAATATCATCATTTGGATTAACACAGATGATTGGCCATTTGAAAGAAATCTATTGAAGCTATTTTAAAGCTATTCTAGAAGTTGAATTTGGCACTAATGTTAATGAAAGAACAGTCATAAAAACATGTCATGTCTAGGCATGAGACTAGAATCAATGGGTGATAAAATATCTACTTGTGCTCTCTAAAGGTTTGGTATAGCTGCCCATTGCCATTGTATCTGAACACCTTTTGTTTTCTTCCTTTTTTGTTTGTCAGTTGATTTGCAAGTTGCTTATGCTAATTTCAGGTCTCTCTGTTCAATAGAGCTTTTAAGGGATAGGATATTTTGGAGTGTTGTGTGTGTGTTTTCTTCTAAAAAGTGTTAAAATGCAGCTAAGGTAAGCTACCAAATTTATGTAATAATGTCCATATTTATCTTTACTAGATTGAATGCAGGTTCTCTTGAGGGTCAAGCAGCTGGAATCTGGATCAGGGAATTTTGAACTCTGACCCTGTGATTTTCTACCCATGTTTCTGTGTCATTTCAGTAAACACAAAGAGCTCCTTTGTTATAAGAGGAAATCATGACATCCATATAGGATGAAATCATTGGGTGTTTGTGTACTAAATAGTCTATAAATCTCCCTTAATTCAGGCACACAGGTGAATGAAGATGGACACAGGGATACATTTAAGTTAACATCCTCTCATTTAACTAGACCCAGTGCGACTCCCACCATAAACCCATAATTTATGCAGATTCTCCTTAGCTATTCCTAAAATAATTCAGCTTGTTCTTCTGAATGAGTCCTTTCTCAGACAATTGGGGGGTGGGGAGAGGGGGGCAAATACCAAGAGGAAAACCTCTATTAATGAAGACTTTAGGTCTTCTCTTCTTTCAGAGGTACAAGGTAAGCCAACAAAAACCTGGATATCTGGCTGTTGGTCCCAACAGGAAAAAGTCCTTTCTGAACCTAAACAGATGATAGCTAGATTGATACCATCCTAAATATGCAATTCCTATGCTTCACCTAAATGGAGCAGAGGATCCAAGAAGCTGAAACACACACAAATCTGCACACTTATGCACACTCCCACACACATGCTCATGCATGCATGCACATGCACTATGTATTATATTTGTAAAAGCATACCCGAACAAAAAGTCATACTATATGCTATCAGATATAAAGGAATTCTGTGCTCTGAAAGTACATGGAAATTGTAAGAGACTACAGATGGTCATATGTCACTGATTTATACAACAGTCAGAAGGGAAAAATCAATTATGTCTAATGATTGTCACACAGGATTATCTGATGGTTAGCGTAAATGGCTAAAAGGAATAATACAGCTGGCATGATATGATATTACATATTGTGCAGAGGAGACAAACTTTTCAGAGTATTTTGGTGTTTTATTTTTCAAAATAGGTAAATAAGTAAATCTCATTCAATGAGTTTACAAGACAGGAAAATAAGAAAGTAATATTTTTCTTAATTTAATATTTTTTTCAATATGTTGTATCCAGTGCTTTCCCCATACATTTTTCAGAACCAAAAATAAATCCATTAGGTCATGCTGATATATTTTGGGATATTGTATGGGAGACTGTTTCTATACTTCTATAGAATCTCATGACTGTCAGGAATAGTAAACTATAAATAGAACAGTTTTGCTTTGCTCACGAAATTACTTTCTTAGCTCCCACAAAAATTTGCAGGAACAATAATATTCTAAGTTAAAAAGATAAAATTGCTTTATCATAGTAAATGTGGTTGATGAAACAGCTCTGACTGATATGCTACTGGGGAAATATTTATTTCTTCAGTATAGTTTACATGTGTTACATTTGTAGGTAGCACTAACTGCTTGCATACCAGTAAAGAACCATTTAACAAGTGGGCCAACTATATTGGTATTTTAGTTCTTAACAACAATATTAAGTTTAATGTAAAACTAACATTCTTTGGTTTTGAATATTTATCTTAGCTTCAACACTGTTTTAACATTTCATGCCTGCATATAAGATTTTAGCAGAGAAGAAAATCTACAAGGAAATGGTCTTTGTAACAGGCACTGGGTGTATCTGTTTCTTTAAGAAGGGAGAAGGCTCTGGGAAGAGCTGAGTCAGCAGGCAGGAGAGCACCTGACCAGAAAAGGGTGGGGCTTAACTGAGAGGTCAGCCCAGTGCCAGAGATGGGGCAGGCAGTCTCAGCCTGGCTGCTGACATGGAAGGAGCTTCTGAGCAAGCAGGAGATAGGGAGACTGTACTCGCAGGGGTTAAGAGAAGGCAGCCTTAGAAATGAGGTTGGGTCAGGTAGTTGAGACAAGGGGTAGTGGTGGTTTCAAGAGGCCAGAGTTCAGGACTGGAGTGAAGATAAGATCAGAGAAGGTCTGGTGCCTGGGTCCAGTGTCCAGGAGGGAGTAGGTACCCAGGTGTAGTCAGAATAGGGAAAGTGCCCTAGTGTAGGCAGACAGAGACAGTGGCCTGAGCTGAGGATGGGGCCAGGAAGGCTGATGGTACAGGGACTACAAGCCTAAGAAATAGTGGAGCCTGGGTCCCAGTAAAGCTCTAGGAGTGGTGCTAATTTTTGACATCTGTGAGGCATGGGTGTAGTATAAAGGGTAGTTGGAGCCATCTAATAAGCCCTTAAGGCACCAAATATTGACATCTGAATGGCAGCATGGAATCGGGGATCCCTGGGGCAGCGTCCCTTTCCAAGGAGCTAATAACAACAAGGCGTAGCAGAAAGAGTGAAGGGGAGCAAGCCTATGGGCAGTGAAAGGGAAGAGCGACCATCAGAGAGCATTGTAGTTACCCGTGGGACCAGCCCCTTGTTACAGTCATAAGTTCCCTCCTTTAGATTTCTGGAAGTTAATTTTTTTGTTCTACAACTTCTAGTTACCAAACTTGTACAAGTGCTTTGTAAAAAAACAATGAATCATTGTTAAAATAGAGTTATACTAGGCTTTGCAATTTAAAAAATCTTTTGTGTGTTGGAGATTAAAATAGTTCTTAGGTAAAACATTATTACTTATTTACTAGCTTTTGTGTATTGTTGGTGTAGGTTGGTAGACATCAAAGAGGCTAATTATTTCTCCATATTTCTCGGTTTCTAAATTAGCTGTCGTTAAACAGTTGCAACCTGAATAATTTATAGAGATGTGAAAGAGTAATTCTTTATGTATTTTCAGAAATTGTGACAAACAGAAATGAAAATGGAAATGGAGATAAATTATATGATTTAGTTTTAGAATAGCACTTTAAATATATAAGCAGGTAAAGCATTTCCTTTGTTTTTCATGATCAAAGTGCAAAATTGGGACATATAATTCTGGGTTCTCTTCTTGAATGCCATAGATTTATTTTTTTACATACTATGTACGTAAAAAATTACGTATTCTGTACTAATAGGATCTCTTTTCGGGTGCCTGGAGTATGAAATGTCAATAAATCAGAAATGGGCAAAATATGGCCCGTGGACCAGATCTGATCCACCGAGGGATTCTATCCATCCTGCAGCAGGTCCCTTGTCCCTGCCTAGGCCAGGTGTGGGAGACGGCCTGAGCTGTGGTGCACACAACGCCGCCCGCCCCCCCGCCAACCTGCAGCAGCTCACCAAAACTCACTAAGTGGCCCTCCAGCACAAATAATTGCCTACCCTTGCTATAAACTAATATCAGGCTCCTGTGTATCATTTAGAATTGCTAGTGCTTGACTCCTCAAAAAATCAGGCTCAAGGAATCAAGGTAGGCTGCCAAAATTGTACCCTTCTAGAAAATGTATTTCTTACTGGGTGCGTCTACACATGCTATTAATGCTAAACAATAAATTCTGGTGCTTATCACACCAGAGTTTATTGCTCCCGGGCACCCTGTTTGAACCTGTGCCCAGGACCACAGTATGTTGAGATGAGTTGGAGCAGTCCCAAATGACAGGGGCTCAAAGGGTCAGCCTACCAGCCTGGGGCTGCTCCTGCCTGGCTCACTGTGCTGTGGAGGACTTGCCTGGCTTGGACACAAGGCTACTGCAGTGCAGGGGCTGCCTGCCAGCTAGCCCCACACTGGAGCACCCTCATGCCCCAGCCAGCTACACAAGTGTCTACATGTGCAGTGCTGCGGAGCAAAAAACAAGTACTATTTACAAGTACTATCCTGCTGCAGAGTTAATTTGTTAAACAGCCCTGCATGTTTAGATGTGAGATGTTTACTGCAGAGCTAATTAATCAGCACTGCAGTAAACATCTCATGTAGACATACCCATTCTTGAGTACTTTTGGGACCTGTAGATGTTATTGCGGTAAAAATAACATTGACAGTAGCAAAAGAAGAAATACAGAAATACTTGTCTAGATATGCCATGAGAGAAATATTATCTAGGTTAGGGATGCATATCCAGTTGTTTTTTGAAGATCTCCAGGGTAGGTGATTGTACCACCTTTTGTGGGGGGAATCTGTTCCAGACCCTGGACACTCAACTTGTAAAGAAATTTTTCCTTATGTCCAATCTGAAGCAATCTTCTAGCAGTTTGTGTCCATTGTTCCTTGTCTTCCCCTGGGGTGCCTTGGTGAATTGATGCTTCCCCAGGCCCTGATGTATGCCCCTTATATACTTATAGGCTGCCACCAAGTCCCCTCTAAGTCTTCTCTTCTCCAGGCTGAACAGTCCCATGTCTTTCAGCCTCTCCTCATATGTCCTGCTTTCCAGACCTCTAATCATATGCATGGTCTTCCTTTGGAGTCTCTCAAGCTTCTCCACATCCTTCTTGAAGTGCGGCGCCCAGAACTGGACACAGTACTCCAGCCACGGATTCACCAAAGCCAAGTAGAGTGGGAGGATGACATCCTTAGTCTTGCTTGAGATGCATCAGTAGATGCATGCCAGTGTTTTATTCACTCTGCCATCTTACGGTATCACATTGGTGGCTCATGTTCATTCTGTGGTCTATCACAATCCCCAGGTCTCTTTCAGTTGTGGTGCTGGGAAGTGTAGCACAGCCGAGACTGTAAGCCTGTTGTGGAATATTTCTCCCCAGATGGAGCACTTTATATTTCTCCATGTTAAGCATCATCAGGTCTTGATCTGCCCACCTTGCAAGCCTGTCCAGGTCAGCATGTATCACCAGCCTGTACTCCAGCATGACCACACACCCCCATAATTTGGTGTTGTCCGCAAACTTTGCCAGTATGCTTTTAACACCCAAATCCAAATCATTGATCAATATGTTGAAAAGAACTGGTTTGAGTACTGAACCCGGAGGGACGCCGCTGGTCACCTTACACCATGTCAACTCAGTTCCACATATTAATACTCTCTGGGTCCTACCTCAGAACCAGTTTCCTAGCCACCAGACTGTAAAGTTGTCGAGGCCACAATTTCCCAATTTTACCATGAGGAAATCATGGGAGACTAAGTCACAGGCCTTTTTGAAATCCAGGTATGACAGCAACCTCATCTCCCTTATCCAGGTGGCAAGTTACCTAATCGTATATTTATATTTACTTCCTGGAATTATAGATAGGAAAAATTGAGGGTGGGTTTTTTGTTTTATTTTTGGTCAAAAAAAATCTCAGGCCTAGTGAAAGGAAATCTCTCCAGAGAAAATTTTCCTATAGCCCATGCAAATAGATTGGGGAATTTGCATGGAGTATACTAGTAGAAGAAGTAGGGGTGCTCCTATATGTGTAATATGTTTTCTCCTCCCGCCCCTCCCCCCAACTACTGTACTGTGCTTCAGGCAAATGCCAGTTAGAAATGGTAAGGAGGTGACTTGTCTGGGGCAGTGTGTAGTATAGGCAGAGAGGCTAGTTAGAATCTCAGGAGTTAGCTTCAGTGGATACAGATCACAATTACAAAACAAGAGGTTGAAGCAGAGTTCTTTGTCCTTTTGCTTTCTTGCCTATGGATCCTAGTATGTCTCCCAATTAGCTATATATATTGTATCCAACTGCCACTGTCTTGTTACTGACCTAAGAATTGTTTCCACCAATTTGAGTATGTCTACCTTAATGCCTATAAAGCACTTTTTGTTCTTGAATGGAAAAATACAAAATTGTAATTTAAATTATAGGGCAGATGATGTATTTAAAACTTCTTGTTGAAGGAGTATTTAATGTGTGGAGTTACAAGTGAGTTAGAGTGAAAAAATATTCATAGATTTTTCACTTTTAGTTCTTTAGTTATGTTAAACATTTAAGGTGCCCATGTAACTTCTGAAAAGGGGTACCCCATGTCAAGGAATCATGAAATGTATTTTTAAAAATGTTATTTTTATCATCGCCAGCTTTCTGTTTTTAAAACACTGTAAGATTTTTTTTACCCTGTAGTCTTCAACAAATATCTTACGAGATTGGCTATAAAATGCCAATATGCTGCCAAGACCCTGCCACAAATGTCACTACTATGCTGAGGACTACTACATATTGTAACCAAGAGGTAGCTATCCCTTTATTGTGGTGTATGAGCTACATAACAAGTAAAACTATATTGTCACCAGTAGGTGGCAGGCTTTTACAAACAGTAAAACTGGTCAGCAAATTTTCATCGAAAACATCAGAAAATATTACTTCATTGAAACTAAAATTTCTCTGAAACTTTTCAACATTAATTTTTCCCATGAGAGAAACTGAATGCAGAAAAAAATATATATTGGAAAACTTTGATTTGGGATAATACCATTTCAAAATAAAATTTTCATTTTCAAATTGAATTTAATTTTAAGAATTTTAAATTATATTATTTCACAATATATCAGAAGTTTTGCATAATATGAAATGTTCATGAATTACTGTTATGACATTGTGTGATAGTACACGATATATGTAATATTATATCATTATGATACAACAATAGCCAAAATAACCTATTATTTTATATTAAACAACTATTAGTTTTGATGGTGATGGGCGATCACTTGCCAATGAGTAAGATAGTCTTCCAAGGTTCTTAATAGGGAGTCCACAGTTGGCTCCATAGCCCAATTCTAGATCCACATGTCTTGTCGCAGTGAGGACATGTTTGTTCAGTTCAGTGAGGACATGTTTGTTGCAGTGAGGACATGGATGTTCTGGTGTTCTTTTCACCTGTTCCTCTTTTCCTCTTCCGCCTGTTGACAAGCTGTTTCACAGTCTTGAGGTCCCTCCCAAAGAGTCTTCCTTCATTTTGGTCAGTCCTGAGCAAGGATCTCCCAAGTGTTGATGTCGATGTTACACCTCTTCATGTTTGCCTTCAGGATGTCTTTGAAGCACTTCTTTTGCCCTCCGCTACTTCGCTGACCTTCTTTCAGCTGTGAGGAAACGATTATCTTTGGAAGGTGGGAGTCAGGCATGCAAACAACATGACCTGTCCAGCTAAGTTGGTTTTGGATGATCGTGTTGGAATTTGCTTCATCAAAATGCTGATGTTTGTGCATCTATTCTCTCAGCTAATGCAAAGGATCTTGTGAAGGCACCGTTGGTAGTACTTTTCCAAGCTCTGTATGTGGTCCAAGTTTCCGAACCATACAAAAGAGTTGGAATGACAATGACTCAATAAACCGAAAGCTTCATTTCAGCAAGGATGTCATGATTTAAGAAGACTCTCTTACTCAGACATCCAAAGGCTGCACTCGCACATTTCAGCAGTGTTGTATTTCTGAGTCAATGTCTGCCTTTGCTGAAATATGGCTTCCAAGATAGGCAAAGCATTCCACATTCTCCAGCAGTTCTCTGTTGATTTGAATGGAGGGGGGGAGTTGTTTCTCCATTTGGAGCAGGTTGGTAAAGGACTTTCATTTTCATGATGTTTAGAGTTAGGCCAATACTCTTGTAGACTTCCGAGAATACATTAAGAATGGTTTGGAGGTCTGATTCAGATTGAGCAATGACAGCATTGTCACCTGCATACTTGATCTCCATTATGGATGTTGTTGTGGTCTTTGTTTTGGATTTAAGTGTGTTGAGGTTGAAGAGTCTTCCATCCATCCTATACTCAATTTCAATTCCAGGTGGGAGCTTCCTGTTGACAAGGTGCGTTATGGTACAGACAAAGATGAAAAACAAAGTTGGAACAATGATGCAACCTTGCTTCACTCCAGTTTTCACCTCAAATAGTTCTGTTTGACACTCGTTACTGAGAACCCTTGCTGACATGTTGTTGTGGGGAAGTCTCAGAACACTGATAGACTTGTTTGGGCAGCCAATTTTAGACAAGATTTTCCATAGGGCTTCGTGGTTTACAGAATCAAAGGCTTTAGAGAGGTCGATGAAGGCCAAATGGAGAGGGCGATTTTGCTCACGACACTACTCCTGGGTTTGACGTGCTGTAAAGATCATGTCCGTAATTCCTCGAGATGGTCTGAAGCCACTTTGAGACTCTGGAAGAATCTCTTCTGCAAGTGGGAGAAGGTGGTTAGCAAGGATACGGGTGATGACTTTCCCAGGAGTGCCCAACTATGAGATGCCTCAGCTGTTTCCGTAATCAGCTCTGTCCCCCTTCTTGAAGATAGTAACAATCAAGGCATCCCTTAGGTCAGCTGGGATTTCTTCCTTGTTCCAAATTTTAAGGATGAAGACATGAAGCTGACATGTAAGTTGTTCTCCTCCTCCTCTGAAAATTTCTGCAGGTATTCCATCAACACCAACTGCCTTGTTATTCTTCATTTTCCTGATGGCACTCCCGACCTCTGCCAGGGTAGGCTGCAAACCAAGGTCTTCTCTGATTGCTTTTTGCAGAAAGTTGTTGATCTTATCTTCATTGACAGTTGAGTCACAATTCAGAAGGTCCTGGAAATGTTCTTTCCAGCAAACACTGATGGATTCACTGTCTTTCAGGAATGTTGTTCCATACTTTGATCTTAGAGGATTAAGGCTTGAGTGCTAGGGCCATAGACAGTAGGGCTGTGCAAAACGGCTGTGTTTCGATTCGGTTGTGGATTCAGCCATTTTGGAGGACAGTGATTCATTTCAGTGTTTTGGATCACTGTCCTGTTTTGTTTCAGACAAATCTGTTTCAGAGATTTGGCTCTGATGAATCTCCTCCGAATCCATTTTGAACGGGCTGCAAGCTTCACACAGCCCTACTGCCCAGCTGGGCAGGGCTTAGGGCCGGGGGCTGTAGGGCCCCAGCAGGGAGCAGGATGGGGCTGTCGGCAGCTCGTCTAGAGGAGGGGAAGGGGGAGGGCCTCTGCCCTCTGTGCAGGCAAGGAGACCCCTGCGTGGATCTCTGATCCCTGTCACACTGGGTTGTAGGTCAGAGTGGCAAGCAAGCCTGCTGGTCCCTGCCATGTGACTCAGTGCCATAGGGAACAGAGATGTGTGCGTGGTGGGCAGCAGCGGTTAGGAGACCCGCTTTGCGGATCTCTGCTCCCTGCAGAGCTGAGCAGCATACAGCTGTTTCCCTGCAAGCCTGGCTCTGAAACTCCAAAATTTTCCAAAACATTTCAGACGCCTCATTTTGTATCGGAGGTGTTTTGGAGCCTTCCATTTTGATTCAGATTCAGTGTTTCAGGTGCCAACATGGCCTGAAACACCTCCAAAATGAAATGGCTCCCAAAATTTTGCACAGCCATAATAGACAACTTTTGGTAGCACTGAATAATCCACAAGTGTCTCAGATGTCACTAAAATGTTGGATTTCTTTTGATTTCTAAATCCGCCACACATTCTTCAGTTCTTGTCTTCTCTGATTTTGCTTGTTGGTGTGCATTTTTCTTGATGGCAGAGTTGATGTCATTCTGCCAGGCACAGAAGACTTTCCGTTTGCTGTCGATGAGACCTTGTGTAAATTTTGTCAAACCAGTCTTGATGTTGCCTGGTCTTGTATCCTATGATATTTTCACAGGATGAGAGAACTGCTGTCTTGAGTCCTGTCCAGTGCTCCTCAACTCTTTCTGGGTGCTCTGTTGGTAGTGTCTCATTCAGGAGCTGCTGGAATTCTCTCTGCTTGAGTGGGTCCTTCAAGCACTTGATGTTTAACTTGCGCCTGATCTGCTTCCTTTGCATTCTTTGTTTAGGAGCAATCCTGATGGACATACAGGAATGGATGAGGCAGTGGTCAGTCCAACAGTCATCTCCGTTAGTCATGGCTCTCATAATCAGGACATTCTGGTGATCTCAAGTCCAAACAATCACGTAGTCGATCAAATGCCAGTGTTTCGATTGAGGGTGTTTCCAGGATGTCTTGAATTTGTTTCTTTGACAGGACAGGGGATTAGTTTTATGCTCAACTTAAGACCAACTGCAACTTAATACTAACTGAAAGGTCTTGTCTTCTTTACTTATTCAAATTATCTCCAGTTTTTATTTTAATGGAAAAGTTAAATATCTGGAAACTTTGAACAAGAAAAGAAGGTATCAAGGGCACTTATTTTGGAACAGTATTTTTCTGGCTTCTAGAAAAAATATTCCAAGTTAAAACAACTTGAAATATAGCTTTTCTTCTAAAGAAGGGCATAAATAGAAGGAACAATTTTTGCCTGATCTGACTACAGCAAGCAGTTTATAGCCATGACCAAACAAAAGTGCACAGCTGCAGACAGCTTTAAAAATGGCCGATCTGGTAAAAATCTGACCTGTCATTGCATGAGAGGTCAGATGAAGACATTTCAAAACAGACTGTCTTCTGTAACATCTGTCTGTAAAGTTGTCTGCCTGCTTCCCGGCCTCAAGCTGTTTTCAGAATGGGAGGGGGGAAAGAGAGTGGAGGGATTTTGGTCTGGGGACTTTTCAGCCCCTGCTGGAGGATAGAGTTGGGTGTATTGGAGTATTTTTCACCCACCCCCACCTTCCAGAGATGACTGGGAAACCCCTAGAAGGAGTTCCCTTTGCTCCCTTTCCCCCCCTCCCATTCTGAAACAGGGACAGACTGAGAGAGAGGAGGAGCTCTTACTAGGGGAAACCGGCTGCAGGCTGCAGCCAGCAGCTAGAGTTCCATCGCCCTTTGAACCAACAGTGAACTTCTGTTTGTTCCAGGGGGTCCTTGTAACTCACAACACTTCCTGCAAAGTGTTTTGAGTTATTGCGGGGAGCTGTACTTCTGTCTGCACCTGAAATGTTTCAGTCAGTACTAAGTAGCAGTAGCCTTTAATGACTTAGAAAATAAAATGGTCACTAATAGTGTGTTTGCTATATATGTTACCTCCTATCATTTCATGTTAGGAGAAGTAGATAGTATGGCTTTGTGTTGTATTCTACTAAGAATGATGTAAGGAAAAAATTAAAAATAAAAGTTCATTTGGAAATCATATTTTCCTAAATGATTTTTACAAAATGAATTTTAAGAATTTCCACTTCACTGATGTAAATTTTGTTTTCGTTTCAGAACTGAATGAAAACAAATTTTAAAATATCAAAACTTTCCACAAAATGAAAATCTTAGAACAGTGCTACCAGCTGTAACAATGTTGCTTTAATTTACTTTAATTTCTTTACACACTTTGGAATCAGTACAAGTACTCTTGCCAACAGAGGTATAACTTGAAGTAGTAGTGCTGGTTTGGGGTGGGGAAGGGAGAGAACACTTGCCTCCCTGCACAGAGGTTGCTGCATTGGTGGTGGTGGCACAGATGCTGCAGCCTCAGTGCAAGTCCCCCAAACAAGGATTCCTGTGGCACTGACAGTGCAAACTCCTTGCAGGCTGCCATTCTAGTGCCCCCTCTGAATCAGCAACTGGGGCCGGTGCCCCACTGTTTACCCACACCCCCGTTTACATTTCTGTTTGCCAAATAAATACTCCTGCACTCTAGTATAACTAATATACATATAATATCTTTTAAAAGGACTAGGGACAGAAATTATACATAAACTAGTATAAGTGATCAGACACTAGTTTAAATCCGTAACACAAAAAAAGTTCAGAGCTTTCAAAATGGCCAAAAACAGTTTAAAATTAACCTGGATGGATGTAGTATCAGGCTTAACTAATCTAGGTTAAACCAATCTACTGAACTTCTATCCCAGATCCCCTCCAGATTAAAGCTAATTTACAGTCCCCCAGTTTCCCAGGATGCACCTCCCCTGGAAGCCTCCCCTCACAGGGTGGACCGGCTAACGTTAGCTCAAGCTGACTGCTCCAGTTGAGCAGGGAAGCATGCTCTAGTGCCTCTCTGGCTTTTGGCTTGGGACACCACAGGCTTGTGGCTGCATTTCTGGAATCAAAAGTGAATGTTTGTTCACTTGCTTATCAGTTCAATCTATGGAGTATAGAACAACCTGTGCAGACTGAATCAATTTAACCTTGGGCTTTGGCTAGGGCAGGGGCGGGCAATTATTTTGGACAGAGGGCCGTTTATCCAGTTTTGGCAGGCTGTCGAGGGCCGCATGGGTAGTGCTGCCCCTTGACAGGTGCCCTGCCCCCTGATCACCATCTTGGGACCAATGTCCCAATGTCTTGGGACCAATGTCCCAGGGCCAGCACTGGTGGGGCCCAAAGCAGGGCACAGGCTGGCAGGGGTCTGTGGAGCTGGGCTGGGCTGCACCAGCAGGGAGAGGGGGGAGCTGGCCCAGCTCCATAAAGCCCCTGCCGGCCGGGACCCCGTGCTCCTGCCACCCTGCTCTGGGCCCCACCGGCACTGGACCCAGGACACCAGTGCGGGCCCCATGCTCCCGCTGGCTCCCCGCCCACTCACTCCCAGCGCCCCCCAGCCTTGCACTACAGGCAGGGGGCAGTGCACAGCCCTGACCCCCTGCTTACCAGCAGGGAAGAAGCTGGTGTTTAGTTCAGGGAAAAGTGGCTCCTCACCCGCCCCATGGCTGGCACTCCCTGCTGCAAGCACTCACAGCCCACGCGGGGCTGTCTGGAGCAGGCACAGGCAGCCCCACTTGGGCTGCAAATGGCTACAGTGCAGGGCATTGGCCACGGGGCAAGCGA
>NW_005842692.1:705209-705495 GCF_000455745.1 Alligator sinensis
CGAGCGCGCCGCCCGGGGCCCGGGCTGGCAGTGGGGCTGGGTTTACAAGGTGGTGTTGAGCACGGGGGCAAAAGCGGCCCCTCCCCACCCCATGACCGGTGCCCCACGCTGCAGCCAGGGGGGCAAAAGCAGCCCCTCGCCCACCCCGTGGCCGACACTCCCTGCTGCAGCCGCTTGCAGCCCACGTGAGGCTATCCAGAGGGTGGGTGAAGGGCTGCTTTTCCCCACCCCGCACTCCTTCCCTGCCTGGGGTCTGCCCCTGACCTTCCCTCCCCCCCCCCCCCCC
>NW_005842692.1:705768-712776 GCF_000455745.1 Alligator sinensis
CCCCCCCCCCGCTTTACCTGAGGTTCCAGTGCAGGGCAGCCATGTGCTCCCAGGCCAGAAGCCCCTGCTGAGTCTTCTGGGTCAGGGGGCAGGGCTGGAAGGGCCCTGCAGTTTTGGGAGCCTGCCGGGCTTCCCCTGGGTCCTACTGCCCTTGATTCCTAACATTTTTGACAGGAACCAAAAACTGATAAATATTAATTTTCTAATTTTTTAGCGGCCGGATAGAATGGCCTCGTGGGCCAGATGCAGCCCGTGGGCCATATTTTGTCCACCCCTGGGCCAGGGACAGAAGTTACACGTAAACCAGCTTTAAATGATCAGAAACTGGTTTAAACCTGTAACAGAACAGAAGTTCAATGGACATAAACCAGTTTCAAAATAGCCAAAACTGGTTTAAGATAAACCTGGTTAAACCTAGTATCAGATTTAACTGATTTAGGTCAAACCAATTTATGGAACTTCTGTCCCAGACCTTTTCCTGGTTCAAGTTAAATCACAGTCCCCCAGCATGCTTTGCAACCCTGGGCTGGGCTGTCTGCTCCAGAGAACAGAGTTGGCCCCGCCCCTCTGCTCCCTAGCTGAAGCAGTTAAGGCTGGCAGATAAGGGGGTGAGTGTTGGAAACCTGGCTGATGCAGCCCAGTCTGCCTGGCAGGGGCAGAGCAGCTCCTGCCAGACTTTTCCCTGCTGGAGTGGAGGGAGTGGGAGCATGGGCCAGCAAGCTTAGGGGGAGGGAGATTAAAATCCCCTGTCTCCCCTCTTGTGCATGGACATAGGAGACCCAGCCAGGGTCTGCCCAGCTTTCTGTCCCTTTGTCCACTCATGCGGCGAGGGGAGAGGGGGAGTGGTCAGAACCAGGCAAGGCAGCAGCCTCATGCAAAGGGGTGGCAGAGTTGGGGATTAAACTACCCTGTCTCCCCTCAGGCATGGGCACAAAGACCCCAGCTGGGGTCTGCCTGGCTTTCTGCCCTGTTGGCTGTTCACGTGGTGGGGAGCATGGCCAGAGCTGGCCCAGCTGGGGTCCCTGTGCTCATGCCCGAAAGGCAAGACGGGAGTTTAATCACCCTCTCTGCCCCCAACCTTCACCTGAGGCACTGCCCTGGTTAGTGTTTGGCCATGCCACTCCTCTCGAGGACAAACCTGGCAAGGGTTGCCCCCTCCAGGCACACCCTGGCTAGGGTCCCTGCAGGCCAGGGTCAGGGTTTAAACCCCTCCATAGTCATACTCAGCCTGGTCATTCCCCCCCTCAGTTCAGCTTTCCTCCCACCTGAAGAGAAGGGAGGGTTTGCTCTAGCACCTCCTGACTTCTAGCCTGAGCCACTGAAGGCATATAGCTGGAATAAAAAGTGAATGTCTATTTACTTGCAAATCAGTTCAGTCTACACAAATTAGACTAACCTGCAAAGATTGAATCAATTCAGACTCAAGCTTTTTGACTGTCTGTACTTAGCCAAAATGTTAGATAGAATTTCAGTGAGACAAATTCTGACCATTCTGTTTTATTGTTGTATCTATTATTCAGATGATTATTAAACATGAATAAAATATAAACCTATAAGGCTTTAAATACAAAATTGTAAAATTCCTTATGCTATCCTGTTGACTCTCTATATCAAAGGCATCAATATATCTCAAATTCCCTTGGAGTTTGTATCTATTATTATTATAATGGTTACACCTAACTATAGTTGTACAATATAAGATCTTAAAAGTGTCTTATTTTATATCTACTTTTCAAAAGAAATGTGATTTTATTATCATGTATTATTTTTTCTGTATTTATTTTGAATAGTTAATTTTCTCCCTCTGGGGGCCTATTTCTTTGTCTAAGTGAACCACTTACAATAAGTACTGTTCCTTTTATATATTTACTATCTGATACTAGGGCATATATTCCAAATGTTCTCTGTCTTGAGATATATTTCCTTATAAAAAATATTCAAGAAGGATTATGATTCTACTTCTTTATTTTCTTATGTATACTAATGAGCAATTAAAAAAAAATCTCTGTATACTTAGGAATTGATGCAAGATGCTCCAAATCCTTGATATTTTGAAAATCATTCAAATTTTATATTTACAGTGTTGGCTAGTGATCAGATCAGCTCTGGGCTCGGCCTCCCTGTGTGCCAGGCACAGCACAAGCAGGATGGAGCTCCCCTTGGTACATGGCCCAGCTGCGGGAGCCCTCTGGGCCCCACTGTGGCTCCCCTGCCTGCCTGGGCCACGGCTTTGCCCACCCACAGCTCCCCTTCACAGGCCAGGAGGCATGCTCTAGTGCCTCTCTGGCTTTTGGCTTGAGGCACTACAGGCTTGTGGCTGCATTTCTGGAATCGAACAAGAATATTTGTTCACTTGCTTATCAGTTCAATCTATGCAGTTTAGACAGGTGCTGCACAGGGCTGCTGTGCTGCAGTCTCCCAGCTGGCTTGGCCCCAAGTGCCACCTGTGGTGGCTGTTTCCAGGGCCCAGGGGGCGTTTCTATCCCTCTTGTGCTATTATTAGTGTGCAGAGAAGCTGAACCCCGAGCCAGGAGCCCCCCAAGTGCAGCGTCCTGCCCCAGCCAGGCAGCATCCCCTCATGAGCAGGGTGGCTGCAGCCCATCCCAGCAGAGCTGTGTGGGCCAGGCTGAGCCCCACATCAGGTGCCACTGCACACCCCTGCCTGCCTGCCATGGCCCAAGCCCATGAAGCCCCTAGGCAACCCCACTTCCCACCCGGCCCCTGCCTTCCCAAGGGGCCAGCCAGGCGGGCCTGCCTTCAATGCCTCCCCCCCTGCACCTGCTTCTCCCTGCACTGCCTGGACCCTGCTCCGAGTGCCTGGCCTCAGTACTCGGTGCCCCAGTGCTGCCCCCACCCAGGTGCAATGTGGCTCTGCCTGCCCAAGCCCCAGCCGAGCCCTCCCTCCCAGCCCTGGGCCCAGGCTTCCCCAGCTCTGGGACCATCAGGGAGGCCTCACCATCAGTGTCCTGGCCATGGTGGCTACTGCTGGGGTGTCAGTGCCTCCCTCCACCAGACACTGCCCTGGACCAGTGGGCCTGAGCCACAGCCAGTAGTGGTGGGAGATGTTGGTGGCAAGGGATATGCCCATTCTCCTTTTCCTTTTTTCTCTTTCCTTTTTCTTTCTCTCTCTCTTTTTTTTTATTTTCTTCTTTTTCTGCTCTTCTCTCTCCTCTTTTTCTTTTTCTCTCCTTTTTTCTTTCACTTTTCTCCTTTTCTGTCGTCTTTTTCTCTTCTTTTTTCCTCTCCCCTCTTTTTGTCTCTTCTGTTTTTTCTTTTTTCTTTCTGTCTTTTTCTTTTTTATCTCTTCTCCCCTTTTTCTCTCTTTTTTTACTTTCTTTCTGCCTCTCCTTTTTCTCTTTTTCCTCTCCTCATTTTTTCTTTTTTTCTCTTTTCTTTATTTTTCCTTTTTTTTCTTTCTCTTTCTTTTCTCTCTCCTTTCCCTTTCTCTTTTTTCTCTGTCTCATCTTTTTCTCTTCTTTTTCTCTCTCTCATCAAACATGCTTAAGAAAGAATGCACGATAACAAAGGTAGTATATAAAGTTTTATTTATTGTCACCAGGTTTAGAATTTTTTTAAAAACCTGGTATTTACTGTTTAAAAAGCAACAATTATCATTATTAACTATATTAATATGCAGTGCATCCTGCCATGTATCCCCTGCCCCGTTTTTTTCTGGCATGCCGGCTCTCCAGAACTTTAAAAAGTAGACATTACATTTTTTTCAGCACTTCAGCCAAAAATGTTGCCTTACCCCTACCCTAGTGATTCTTCAGGCCTACAAATCCCATTCTGTAATATGTTGACTTTGTTTTAGATGGGGGCTGTTTTGAATTGTGATTTTTTTTGTCACGAAGTTGACCCAGGCTACCTGTAAACCATACCTATATGAGGAGAGAGCACAAAGCACATTGGGCACCACTGGAATACATTAATTTAAGAAAAAGACCCAGAAAGACTAGCTATATGAAATGATTTTTAAAACATATTCTCTAAACAGATATAATTAATTGCTGTGCTGTTCCTTCTTCAGAGATACAGTACAGTGACCAAAACCTAGAGGCTGAGATCGCTAACACCTACACATCTTGGGTTGTTCTGTAGGCACCAAAACAACTTAACCTAAATACATCTCACATTTATGGCAGTTTTCTTATAGCTGCCTGAAGGGCCATGATGCTACTGGGAATTTCCACAGAAATTACCAGTAGTAATTTCTGCCCCACTCACCAGGGCTTGTATGAGCATTGTATAGAGGCTGTGTTGCTTGGTGTCTGCATTGGGAGATTCCTTCCCCCACAGGAATCTGAGTCTTTTTAGGGCCTCTTTACATGGCATTAGCCCTTTTATAAAGGGGCTCAAACAGAAGTGAGGATTTCTGTCTCTGTCATAAGGGATAGGATAATGGTTACAGTCCAGTACAAACAGCAAGTTGACGAGAATGGAAGAAATTGGACTGTATCTGGTATGCTTTTTAATCTAACACAAGCTGTGCAATTGTCATAGTGAAGACTGTCTTTCAAGTAAAGTTACAAGTCTCTGAAGAAAATGATTATAATGTTCCCAGGGTTTTTATTTAGGTGCCGGTCATTAAAAATAAAAAAAAGAAAAGGAAAAAAAAAGAAAGAAAAAGGGATGGAGAAAATCTCTCAAACACCCAGTTTCATTGAGAGTTATCCTAAACCAGTGACCTGATCTTTAACACCAGCACTTCCTTTTACATCTGTTGGCAATATTTGTCCTTCTGATGCTTCTCATCTACTGTTTAGCTAGAGATTTATCTGGCTAGAGAGATTTCTGTGCTCAAGCTTCCTTTCTAGTGGCAACATTTAGTTTTCATCTTTTGAACAGTGGTTATATGAATGGACCTATCTCTAAATATTCTTAATTTTAAGCCCAAGTTATGTCACACTGCTGCCCCCATGCCACCTGCCCTCCTGAAGAGTGGACCTCCCAGCTCCTGCTCCCCTTCAGTTTGCCTCCACCCAAATGCTTGAACCCCTGTCATTTGCCCCTCAGTGCTTTGCCCTCCCCTTGCCTCCCACCTGCCTCCTCTACTTACTGTATGCAGCAGTTCCGGCTGTGGCCTGGGGCAAAGATCATACAGTGGCTCCTGCCCTAACTATACAGTAGCAGAGGCAGCAGCTCCCATGCCACTGTGTGATCTCCCTTTCCCCTCTTCCCCATACCACATAATCTCCCCCATGTTTCCCTCACCCCCACACTATGTGATCTTCCCCATGCTTGCCCCTACATTGTTGTGATCTCCCCTGTGTTTCCCCCACCCAAACACGCACACACACACACATACACTGTGTGATCTCCCCCATGCTCCACCCCACACCCTACACTGCACAGCCTCCCCCAGGTCAGAGCCAGAGTTGGAGCGAGAGCCACAGCAGCTGCCTGTCCCAGACTGTACGCAACCCAAGATCAGGGTTTTTTTTACCTCATGTTCAGTAAATACGATAAATGCATCTCTTTCTCTTCCAGAAAAGCAGAAAAAGACTGCTTATCCTACATGCCACTTTTCACTAGTACCCAACTATTCGGAAAATATACTAGACTTACAACTACTTCTTCAAAAATAAGTTTCTTAGCCTCCTAGAATTTTTACTGTTTGTTCTTTCCTCCTTTTTCACTTATTGTTACAGTAGCCTCTTCTCTGTATACATCAACTTCTTCCCTCATTGTTCTTAAAAGAATAAAAATTATGACACAATGTTAACAGGAAGCAGGGGAATAACAATTTCCTCCTTGGTCTCCAAAAGTACCTCCTCTCCTGTTCAAATGATCAGTGGCAGTTGTTTCCAGATATCTGGCTTTGGTTTATCCGCTCTGTCTGTTATCCGTGTTTCATTCTCTCCAGATGCAAACCATGTCATTTCACCTAAAGGTGCATTGCAGTAACATGTACTTTAAGCTAGGGACACACATTCAAAAAGCCTGAGCCTGAAATGATTCAATCTTTGCAGGTTAGTCTAACCTGGCTAGGCTGAACCCGGTTTGTAACCACACAGACATTCTCTCTGAACTGAGGAAATTCAGGCACATGCCTGCAGTGGCTCAGTCCAGAAGTCGGGAGGCATTAAAGAATCCTTCCCTTCCCTTCCACAGTACTGAGCTGAGGCGGGGCATGGTCAGGCCCTGGCAAGATGCTCTGATTTAGGGAGGTCTGCCTGCACCATCCCAGGCTTTTCCCACTGGATGTTCAAGGGGCAGGGGTGTTGCCAGACCTCAGCCCATTGCTTGCACTCTGAGGTAAGAGGTGGGGAAGTGTTCAGTGCATGCATCTGTTGATGATACAGAGCTTTTGAACCTCCCTCCCTGCATCGTCATACTGTCTGCAGCAAACTGACAGGCAAGCAAGCCAGCAGGGGGGTTATAACAGTGTTTATCACCCCATCAGCAAAACAACAGCCTCTCTCCTAATAGAGTTCAAACCCTTCTTAAACAGCTTACCAGCTGACCTGTTGATTGGCTGCAAGCAGCCCTCAGTGGTCACTGTTCTGTCTGCCTATCCCAGTGAAATTGGAGACATACACACAGACATCCCTCGGCATTAACTAGCATACCACATTCCTAGGGTCCGTGCGGCTGTGGGCTGTGTTACGGGAGATGGAAGGGAGGGAGTGGGGGATTCCTGCTTGAGCAGCGAGGGGGGAGTGGGACAGGGGAAGGCCAGGCAGACCCTGTGTGTCTGCAGTCTCTGCTGGAGCTCCAGCCAGGAAGCAGAAGGGAGGAGCTAGCCCTGCTGTGGAGCAGAGAGCCCTGCCTATTCCAGAGAGCATGCCGGGATGCTGGGGAGTCTGGTTTATCTTAAACCAGCAAGGGGTCTGGGACAGACATGCATAAACCAGTTTGACCCAAATCAGGTAAGTCTACTACTACATTCAACCAGGTTTATCTCAAATCAGTTTCAGCCATTCTCAAACTGGTTTATGTGCACTGAACATCTGTTCTGTTACAGATTTAAACCAGTTTCTGATCACTTAAACCTGTTTATGTGTA
>NW_005842692.1:712786-715974 GCF_000455745.1 Alligator sinensis
GCCTTAGTGTGTTTTCATTGATGCGCTATGGCATTAGCAATTGGATCAGGATAGTTAGAAATTGCTTGTGGGAGACGGTAGGAAATTACTGAAACAAGTTGAAACAGAATTACGTAATTATCGGCCTGGTCTACAGCTCACTGTAGTTAGTTTTCATTCAGGCCTCATGAGATGTACATGAACATCACAGTGAAAGTCCTGATGTACATACGTGAAGGGACATGAAAGCAGTCCTGAGGAAAAGCAGTCAAAATATCTCTGGGGTTGTATATGAGTACATCAGTACTGTGATATAAGTGGTCAATGTTACACTATCTCAGAAGATTCTACACATACCCCTAGATAATGATAGAATGGAAATTTAAACAGATTAGATAAATTCCAGAAAATGAACTGTCACAGTATGAGACACCCATTAGGGAGACAAGAAATTTGAAGCAAAAGCATCCAAATATGCAAGAAATTATGTAAATAATCAGAAGCAGGAAGCCTGCAAAAGAGTTGTTGACTGTGTTGAACTAGCAGGCAATAAAAGGAACAGTAAGAAGGATGTGGACATTACAGAGAAGCAGCATAATTTCTTTGGAACAGTATATCACAGAGAATTTTGGAGAATGCCTACATGGGATCTACATTTTTCTGGTAATAAAGATGAGGTACTGCCAGGGGTGGAGGTGTTAAAGATGATGTCTTATAAATTGATAAGTCTAAGAGCAATAAATCTTTAAGACCAGATGGAATATATACAAGAGTCCTGATTAACAGATTCGCAGTCTCACTACAATCACCTACTGTACTAAAGAATTAGATTGTAACAATTTCTATATCTCTTTTTAAAAGGTTCAAGAAATGAAATTTTAGACTGGTAAGGTTAAACAGTGTTGAAAAACATATTTATTAAATACCTAAATCATTACAATATAATAGGACAAAAGAAACAGTTTCTGTGAATGAAAAATGTGCCTTCTAATTTATTGAAATTTGCTGAACATGTCAAGAAAATAGTATATAAAAGGAGAACTTACTGATGGTTGTAATTTATTAGGGCTTTGGAAAGACCTTTGAGAAAAGTCCCTCACCAGAGAGATTTAGGAAGCTAAGTAACTGTGATGCAAGATATAAAGTATTGCTGTGGATTTAAATTTGGTTAAAACAGAGAGAGAAAAAAACTATGAGGAAGCAGTAGCAATACCATCCTAATAGTTGGGTTATTCTTGCACTTAGTTTGTATTTTTTGCATAAAATAAAAAAAAAGTTATCTCCCACAAATGAACAGCGCATAATCTGAATAACGTTTGGATTTTCAAGTAAACAATTTAAGTAATTTGAGTACTAATAAGTTAAAAATGAGCCTTTAAATGTTCATCACTGTTTTGAGTCTCATGATTTTTAGGCCAGTCTTGCTTAAAACTGGACTGTCGTATGTTATACCTGAATATGAAATTCAGGATGTCAGTAATTTACTAAAAAAAAATAAAGTAGTATGTTTCAGCACAACTGACAACATATATGCATGAGAGGTAGCCCACAGATTATTAATGATCTCTGTTTCTATTTTCAACATCAGAAAAGAGGAAGCTTTGAAGTAGCTTGGAAGGAAAAGATTTGAAGTAGGTCAGGGACCCCCTGGGGAGAAAAGCTGTGAAAGTGAGGGTGAAGATGGAATGCTTAGGTCTGCTAGGCTTTACACAAAATTCCTGCTTTTGTGAAAATAGCCACACAGAGCTGTCTAGGCCTTGTATATCTAGTTGTGCTAGTGGTGAAGTATCTTCCTATGGATCCAGAAAGAGCCCACTTTCACTGCTACTTTCCTGTTTTCAAGGGCAAGGGGCAGACATTCAAAAAGCCGGAGCCTAAATTGATTCAATTTTTGAAGGTTAGTCTAACCTGGATAAATACGAACCGGTTTGTAACTGGACAGATATTCTCTCTGAACTGAGGAATTTCAGGCACGTGCCTGCAGTGTCACAGGCTAGTAGCTGGGGGGCGCTAGAGCAGCCCTCCCTTCCCTTTAACAGCACTGAGCTGAGGGGTGTTGTGTCCAGACCTCAGCAGGATGCCTGATTAAGGAGGTCTTGCTGCTCAAAGGGTGGGAGTATTGCCAGCCCCCAGCCCCCTGTTAGCACTCTGAGGCAAGGGGGGTGGGGCTGTAGTGCATGAATCTGTTGATGATACAGAGGTTTTCACTCTCCCTCCCTGCTTCTTTATACTGTGTGCAGCAAACTGACAGGCAAGCAAGCAAGTAGGGAAGCGGGGTGTTATAACAGTGTTTATCACCCCATCAGCAAAACAATAGCCTCTCTCCTAATGGAGTTCAAACTCTTCTTAAACAGTTTACCAGCTGACCTTTTGTATCTCCAAAAAGCCCTAAGTGGTCACTGTTCTGTCTGTCTGTCCCAGTGAAATTGGAGACATGCACACACACACATACACAGACACCTCTCAGCATTAGTTAGCATACCACATGCCTAGGGTCTGTGTGTCTGGGCTTTGTGCTATGGTAGATGGGATTCCTGCTTGAGCAGTGAGCAGAGAGGGTGGTAGGGCAGGGGGAAGCTAGGCAGATCCTGCTGTGCCTGCAGTCTCTGCTGTAGCTCCAGCCACGGAGCAGAGGAAAGGGGCCAATCCTGCTGTGGAGCAGAGAGCCCTGCCCAGCCCAGAGTGCATGCCGGGATGCTGGGAGTGTCTGGTTTATCTTTAACCACCAAGGGGTCTGAGACAGACATTGCATAAACCAGTTGGACCCAAATCAGTTGAGTCTGATAATACATTCAACCAGGTTTATCTCAAACTGGTTTCAGGCACTGAACATCTGTTCTGTTACAGGTTTAAACCAGTTTGTGATCACTTAAACCGGTTTATGTGTAAAATCTGTCCCTAGCCAAGGTGGTATACTGTGGTATATATAACTGGAACACAGGAAAGAGCAAAATCACGTACTCAATGAAGTCAGGAAGTTTTGTCACTGACGGTAGCATCTGTTGTTGTTTGTACATTAAAAGGCAAAAATGATCAGTTTTCAGTTGCCCCATATATTTGGGGCAACTGAACTGGACTTGGACAGGCAGCTGCTGCAGTTCTGACCCTGACCCTGGATCCTCACCTCAGCTACAGGGCTGGGCTAAAGCTATGTTCTGTGCCCCAGGCTGGAATGGGATGAAACCTGCCAGCCCTGCAGCAAGGGTAGA
>NW_005842692.1:716030-721303 GCF_000455745.1 Alligator sinensis
GGGCCCAAGGCTGGGGAGGAGGGGCAGAAGCAGTGTAGAGAGGAGATAAGGGTGGCATGGGTCTGAGGCTGTGGGGTGGGGGAGAGACAGACACAAGGGGAGGTAAGTGGTGATGGGTTAAGGGGCAAGCTGCTTGCCCCTCCACTACATCCCCCTCTACCACCTGCCCCACCTGCCTCCCCATGACCTGCAGACAACCTGCCCCCTAATACCTCTCCACCACTCCTCCCCGCTACCACCTTCTCTCTTACTGCCCTCCCACTGCCTTCCCCCTTACTAGCTCCCCTACCACCTGGCTACCTTCTCCCTGATCTCATGCCACTGCTTTCTCCATTGCAGTGGTGGGGAAGGATTGAAGATGATCTCCCAATAATTGGATTCTATACATTGAAAATTATAACAAATTTATACATTTTCCAGTTAGAAACTAATTATTGGGGGGGGGGTCTTAAATTCAGGGTTGTCTTGGATTTGAGTAAAAATGGAATATATGTTTGATCATTAATTTGAACAGCTTAGATGTTGCTGCTTTCTAAAAAGGTTTATGTTGAATATGAAGCAAACCTAGGAGAGTGTCTGTTGCCAAAGCAAGAACTAAATTCAGATCTTCTGACTTGGTACAAGAGTTCTCTATAATAAACTAGACCACTCCTGACCCTTCCAGCTCAGAAGTCAAAGGAATTAGAAGCAGATAAATGTGTGAGGGAGGACAATGACAGTAGGGGGCTGAAAGGATTGGAAAGAAAACAGGTCAGAAATCTAAGGTTTTGATCCATGCAGTCCATATAATTTTTTATAAATAACAGGTTTTCTGTGTTTCTGATCATTATATGTTAGGTCTCCAAAGCCATTTTACAGTTTTGGCCCCAACAAGCAGTGTTTATTTTACCATGTTTGTTGGTTCATCTTTTCCCCACCTACTTCCCTATTTGCTTCTTTCCTACCCTTCTGTCTCATAAACTTCTTCCTCATAGTTTCCTAATCTATTGTCATTTTCTACAGGTCACTCAGTTCTTATTTGACAAATCTCTTCTTTATGCCCCTCTCTTCTCCAGCCTATTGTCTATGTGGCATCTTTGTCTCAGTTCCCCAGTTGACCTACTGGTGCTGATCCTACCCATATCATCTAAGGAGTAACCAAGTTTTACCAATTCTGTCTTCATATCCCTAACATTTCTGTTCCTGCGAGTGAAATCTTTGTCCAGCCTTTCAGTGCCCAAGTTTTCTCCCTCTTGTCTATAACAATTTTCTTTTTATTCCCATTTCCTTCTTCCTCTTCTTTCGAGAATCTTTTTTCTAAATATCTTCTCCTCCAGTCAGGCAATATCCCTTTTCCGGTTTTGCCCATCCTTTGTATAAGATTAAGCTTCTCGATCTCAACTTTAAGACACTCTCTGCCTCTATACATTTTTGTTTCTATTTTCTCAATGGATCCCTCACCTCTTTCTCTCTCATTTTGGCTGCCCTACACAAAGGGTCACTTCTCTTTCATGGCTTTCCTGTATTTGGCAGGAAGTCTTTGCATCTTTCTGCAAAGATAGTTTTTCATTTTCTGTTGGGGTGTAACTGCATAGCAGGGTTGCAAGAATTTTCTCCCTCATACTTCTTGCCATAAAAAGCCACAGTGGCAACTGTTCTTCAGGCTCCCAAAGAGCTGCTCTTTCTGCTTCAGTGATTAGTTTTCAACAGTGGTGGCACCAGGAGCAAGATAAGTTGGGGAGAAGGTATACAAATCACCAGTACCATCAACTACCATCCCTGTTGTAAACAGCCTCCAGTGGTTCGCACCCACCTGTGTAGGCTACCACTTTCAGACATCTCCAACTCACCTGCTTTCATACTTCATCTTTCACATCCACCTAACTTCCCCAGTAACCATCATCAGGCATTTCCCAGCAGTCTGTGCCACTCAGCTTTTCCCATGTGCTGCTTCACCCTACTTCCCCAGTGCCTCATACACCCGTCTAGCTGCCATACAGATACCCCAAGTGCTTCTGAGCAAGTCCCTCCTACATACCTTCCCTTTGCAACTCCTATATCATTCTTCCTATGGTGCTCCTCCACCAAACCCATAATCTCTTAATATGCTTCACTAAAAATTCTGTCACTTGCCCAGTATGTTCATAATCATTTCTAAAGACTTAATCCTCCTCTAGGTTTTTTTTCCAGTGTATTTAGTGGTCATCTGAACTATGAAGTTGTGTTGTCTAGGTTTGGGCTGTCTTTTAGTCTTGTGCTATGCTAAGCATACTCTTTGTGTATAACCAATACTTAAGACCACCTCTTGTATGCATTTAATTGATAACACTACATGTTGCTGTTGCAAAATCACCTAAGGCTATTTTACTCCATTTTGGTTTTATTTTCAATGCCATTCTTTTCAAACTTGCATTGAAAGCAGAATCATGTCAGATTCATAGATGTCTTCATTCTCTGTATTGACGTTTCTAGTCTCCAAGTACATCTCTCTGACATTTTTCAACATCTTACTGAGAAAATCAAAATGCAGCTATTGTGATTTTTAAGACTAAATCATATTCCCTGTAAAAATGACTAGTGTAGGTGTGTTGATGTATATTTAAGATATTAGTCTTTGGTCCATATACAATCTTTCCATAACATAACCTATCTCTCTGCTCATTGAAACATGGCATGTGATTTTCAATAGCATGTCAAACACACCTGGTATAACTAGTAGTAATTGTTCCTGCATTAACCAGCAAATAGAATTTTTTTCTAACAAACTATCATTATTTACAGAGGTATCAATTATGATTGCCTCCTGTTTCATTCTTATCTAATTCTTTTTCTGATTAGAAATTCTGACAAATTAAAGTAAATCTTAGCATACACTTCTCTATTTAGATGTTAGTGCCTTCTGATAGCCTTTAAAAAAAAAGGTGGGGTTTTTTTGTACGAAGTGGAAACGTTTAGTTCCTGGCCATTAACAGATGTTTTCGCACATTAAAGCATTTTTTCTTCATTCTAATTTTTAAAATGTTTCATTGTATGTTTTATAAAAGTAGATGATTTTCCTTCATCTCTCAAAACCTGTTAAAATATAAACCCAGTCACAATTCTTAAAGATGAAATAAAGCAAAATTCTTTAATATAGTCTAGAAAAAAGTAATTGCTTTTTTTTGTTTTGGTTTTTTGGTTTTTTAATTCTTGTAGCTCTGCAAATCCCAGGCTTTTTTGTATAGTTACAAACATTGCAAAAACTAGAGGTTTTGTGACATCCTTTCAATTCAGTGACCTATCCTTTTTCACGAATATCTTCCCTTCTTCCTATCCCCATGCTTACCAACTTGTTCTTCATTAACATATCCAAACTTAATCTCCTTCATCTGGCAGCCGATCCCCTGTCTAGAGATCTCTAATGGACATATGCACTACTGCTGTCCTCCATTTTCATTTGCATCCTGTTTTCCAGCTAAAGGTGACATGTACCAAACTGCAAATTGTATAATTATATAATCTCATATGGAAAGGAAAGGCTTGCCAACAGTGTTAGTGGGGAACGTAATACACAGAACTGGAGCTACTGTCATGTGCACTGCCATGGTGATTGGCTTAAGGGTGGACACAAGACTTGCTTTCCCTGCTCTTACAAATGACATTTAGAATTAAATGTTGTTGCTCTTGTTAGTAATGATAACATAGTAACTGTTCTTCTGAGCTACATCATGCACCAATGTTTTAAAAAGAGAATGTGCTTACACAACTCTTTTTCCAACAAATTCTGTATGCATATGTGACCTGAACAAGCTGGGAGGGATTTTGCTTCCTATTTGGCTTCTATATAATGTTTAGTGGAATACCTCAGGAAGGGCCAAGGGAGGGCTTCAGCATTAAAGGCATGATATTTGGCTTCCTGTCTCATAAGCACCTTCCCAATGGCATTATACGAATGGGTGGAACTGTGTTAAAGAGCATTCCAGGGGATGCCAGGCTGCTCTTGATTTAGGAGTAAGCCCCTAAGCAGCTCTTCCTTCCAGTTTACATCAAGGACCATGCTGGTTCTTCAGGGTAGCCCAAAATTTCATGGGGGTAAAAGAGGCCATGGAAAGCTGCTCAAAAGAAAAAAATATATGGCAAGGAGTGAAGTTAAAATAAAATAACAGTAGTAGAAGTAGACCATAGATGTTTTTCCTTTACTAACTAAAGCAAGACATTTTCCACTTTAGCTGATACATTCTGTGTGTTTTTGTTGAGTTGAATGCCATGAGTATGAACTTTACAAGCAAATATGCAATAATTTTTTTCAAAATATATACCTGATACAAGATACTACATTTTTGAAGTGCGGAATAAAAAAGTAAAGCAATTACCAGCATACATTAATTTATTACTGGCATCATCCCAAGCAAAATGAGCTTACTGGTATTCAAGTGGCTTCCACCTTCTTATTCTCCATATTCTTGGGATGTACTAATGTTGCAGCCTTCAGGTCAGTCCAGGGTGCACCCTGGACACATTGCCCAGGGTGCACCCTGGACACATTCCCCAGGGTGCACCATACAGAAGCCATCTCAAAAAACTGCAGTGACAAATAACTGAACTTTATATTTTCAGTCACCTCAGAAATGGACATCCACGATATCCATTTCACATATCCACATTTCTACATGTTACCCATAACAATAGTATCTTAGGCTCAAATCCAAAATATAACTTAAATGATGCAAAGTGTTCCCATTCCTAATGTTTATGTGCCCAGGTCTGAGTAGAATCCATAAGCCCAGATTAAGAGCACAAATACCATATAGCTTAAAAGGGGAGAATTAGATGTTTAGGACAATAAAAAGTCCTTCTTCAGGTATATAGCAGGCAAAAGGAAAGCTCAGAGCAACATAGGACCCCTGCAGGACAAATCAGGACAGTTGGTGGTTGACGCGGGGAAAAAAGCAGAGCTCTTCAATGAGTTCTTTGCTTCAGTATTCCTGTGTACCGACCAAGCCAATTCCCCCACCTCGATCATGGACGGATGTCCACATGGCACCAGTCCGCCTACGGTTAGTTCTGAAATAGTTAAGGAGCTCCTGGAGGAGCTGGATGGGTACAAGTCAGCAGGCCCGGATGACCTCCATCCACGGCTGTTGAAAGAATTGGCCAGTGTCATAGCTGAGCCGCTGGCACACCTGTTCGAGCACTCGTGGTGCTCCGGCCAGGTCCCTGAGGACTGGAGAAGGGCCAATGTGGTGCCCATTTTCAAGAAAGGGAGAAGGGATGAGCCAGGTAACTTTAGACCAGTCAGTCTTACCTCTATTCCT
>NW_005842692.1:721780-740187 GCF_000455745.1 Alligator sinensis
GCAGAGAGGGATCTTGGAGTCATAATTGACTCCAAGGTGAACATGAGCCGGCAGTGCAACGAGGCCATCAACAAGGCCAATCGCACCTTGTCGTGCATTAGCAGATGCATGACTAATAGATCAAAGGAGGTGATGCTCCCCCTCTATGCGGCACTGGTCAGGCCACAGTTGGAGTACTGTGTCCAGTTTTGAGCGCCACAATTCAAGAGGGACACGGGGAATCTCGAGAGGGTCCAGAGGAGGGCCACTCACATGATTACTGGCCTTCGTGATAGCCCCTACAGGGGGAGGTTGAGAGAGCTGAATCTCTTCAGCCTTCACAAGAGACGGCTGAGGGGAGATCTTGTGGCCACCTATAAATTTATTAGGGAAGGTCAACGGGGAATAGGGGAAGAGCTGTTTACTAAGGCGCCCCAGGGAGTGACTAGGAATAACAGGTGTAAACTAGTTGAGAGTGAATTTAGGTTAGATATTAGGAAGACATTTTTCACAGTAAGGGTGGGCAGGATCTGGAATGGGCTTCCAAAAGAGGTGGTGCTATCACCTAGCTTGAAGGTCTTCAAGAGGAGGCTAGATAGTCACCTGGCTGGAATTATCTGACCTCGGTCCTCTTTCCAGCCAGGGGCAGGAGGTCGGACACCATGATCCATTGTGGTCCCTTCTGACTCTACAATCTATGAATCTATGACTTTACCTACACTCAACCTGCTGAGTGGATGATGTCAAAAACCAGTTGACAGGAGACAGAATGGGGTTTGTTTCTGAAATTCCACCTCTTGCACAAATGTAGGCCTGTAACTCCAGACTGCAGGTAGCACTAAGATTCATAGCATGAAACCTCTGTTTAGGGATGCTTAAGGAGATATCCTTTGTGTACAAATGATAGGTTTGGTGTAGTGAAAGCGGTACCCATCTTTTGGATAACAGTTTCTTGGTTAGAGCACATATATAAGTATTGGGACACTTAAGTTATGGGCCCACCTTAAGCTGAGGAGCTTCAAACCAGAGGTATAACTGACTCATACTGTACCCTGGCTGGTTCAATTCATAGTGCAGGAGCAGTGGCCAGAGGTTTGCTTTTTCAGGGGGAGAGTTTTCACCTCCCTTTTTATCATGGCGTGTTGAGCAGCCATTTAAACACCAATTTTGAGCAGCAAAAAGGCGACATATATCTCCTCACCACCCAGCAACGACGCTGTGGCTGCTGTTCCTGCACAAGGCACCATTGCTGCTATTCTGGCCTCCCAGCTTCTGGACCTGAGGCACGGAAGGTACAAGTATAACGAAGATAATGAGGGAGTGAGGCATCCCTTTAGGTCCATGCAGACACACAATAGGCAGCACCTGGAGTTTGCATCCCACTTGCCCACTCATAGATACTGCTTTGAACCCACATCTTTCACCTCACAAGGGAATACTCAAACCACCAGGCTAGAGCCTAGAGCCTGTTGGTGCTTTTTACGCTTTCTGTTGAAGGAAGACCTTTATGCAAAAGGAATACACAATTCATGAAGCAAAAAGGTATCTTTCTGTAACTCGGTAATGAGAACACTTCCCTGATTGGGGATGACAGGGAAAGAAAATCCCTAAGTTCTAATCCCTTCTTCATTTATACAATCACTCTTATGAAAAAATGCATCAACAGTCCCTGGAGGAGAGCAGGGTGCTTCAGGCTATTATATAAAGGGTGGTCACCATCCCCACTACTGCCTCCTGTCCCTTAACATGTATGGATGCTCACCTCATTGGTGTTAGTTGATGTGGATGTGCTCTGAGCATGTCCAGTGGATCAGGCCCCTCAAGAGACTGACATGCTAAATGTGTCTATCCTAAACAACTTTAGTGCAAAGCATGGGAGCATAAATGCTTGGCTCAGCCAAAGTGGTGGAAGTTTTGGGCATGCATAGCAGCTGAGCTTTAAACATTTAAGTGTTTTTACTGAACATGTAGGACAGATTAGGAACCTAAGACCTTTTTTGGACCTAGCTCTTTGTATCACACCTGTGCAATTCAATGTGAAGGGCTTAGCAATCATTGATTAAGAGACGCCCAATATCCAATTTAGATGAAGATTGATGTGCAATACCAGATCTGTGTAGTATTCTTTGCAAAGCACATTGTGGTATATCACTTCTGAACATTGCTGTTTGTCTCTAAATGTCATGTACACCAAGGGATGATGCTTAACAAAGGCAAAGTACTTCCAACAAGAAGAATCTTACTAAAATTTCCCATCGTTCCAAAATGTGTTATCAAAGCAATGAAACTAAAAGTTTCCCTTCTTTCCCCTTCTTTTAATTAGATACCAAACCACTGCAAATTAATTTTTAACAAGTGCCCTAGAGTCATAAGTAAAACTACAAACATTCAGTCTCTCCTGGGAGGGTCACTGCTCTCCCAGAAGAAACCACAAATGTACAGATGTTCAGGCTTTTTCTCCAACAGTAAAAATAGTTACTCCAGGAGAAAAATAACCTGGGAACATCATACCGAGGATAGCTTTTCCTGGGAGAGCAAATGTCTGTACATGCAGTGGCTTGTCTCTAAAGAGAACATAGTCCTGCAGCATTTCCCCCTCCCTCCAGGGGAAGTGTTCCATGCTGGACCCTGCTGTTCCAGCAGAGAGCAGGACTTGCCTCCTTCACAATCCCCACATTGTGCTGCAGGGAAACAGGCTGACCATGGGGGCAGTCTGGGGCAGCTAATCAAAGCTGTTACCAGACAGACTAAGGAAGCCTGCAAAGCAGGCTGAGATGCTCCCTCACCCCCCACCCCTACTGCACAGTGTCAGCACTGCAAGCTCTCCGCTCTTCAGGGACTCAGCATTCAAATGTCTGTACACGGCTCTAGGAAGAAATCTGGGAGAATTCTCCCAGATTGTTTGAATGTGTGTGTACACAGCTGTTGTCACCATCTCACGGATGGCTCTTATTTACTCTTAAATGATGAAAAGAAAAGTGTATAAAATATTTTAAAGATTTTTTTTTTTTAAGTTTAATCTATCAAGATTTCTTCAGGTCATCTATTCTAAAGTGAAGTTATGGAATACTGTTTGTTTAATTAAAGGGATGAAAAATGTATACCTTTCTGCAGTATGTAAAATTTGCCCTTTGCTTTAATGTACCAGACTAACAGAAATTGGTTGTTAATGGAGACTATAAACTTTTGGTTCTTCAAAAATGTAAATGGCGGTTATACATTTTTTGACACAATGATGCATTTTTCCATTACAGATGGATAGCCATGCAGTTTTTCATTAGCACAGGCCTGACACAGAATGTCACTTAAGTGATATAAGATAAGATGAAGTGAGAAATTACATATAATCAAGTTGGCCATGGAAATAAAGATTCTTAATAATTAAATATATACTATTAAAAATGCAGGCCATTTTGAAATATTGTGCTTGTCACAGAAATAAATTACTCAAGTGGCTTGATTCAGACTTTCTTGTATTTCATGAAAATCAAATAGTTTTGATTCGCATATACATTTTTTTTCATTCTTCCTTTTTCTAAACTAAATGTCATCCCCTTGACAGGGCTCAGAGTTAGGAGTTTCCAGTTGGTAAGAAATGACATTAGGCAATACTGTTCTACTGCACTCATAAATTAAAATGTTACAATTTATGTCTTCTCCTTTTCAGTCACATAGTAAAGGTGGTCCAAACCTGATGCACACATTTTAATAGACATGAAATTATTCCTGCCTTTAGTCCAACTCCTATGTAACTTAAATTAATTTCAGAAGGCATGTGTGCATATACACACATACATACACATGGTAGTTATTTCTATTGTTGATAATTGTTTTATATCCCAGCTGTAGAATAGGCATAGCAGTTTGTTCCACATTTAATTACATCAAGAAGTATGCTGCCTTTTAAGACTTTGAAAAAGGGAAAATCTTCTTTGTTATTTGTTTGTTTTGCGGTTTAGTATAGATTAGGAAATAAAAATAGTGTTGTTAGGAATCAGCAAAAGATAAATCATGACAGATAAGAAAAAATCTTTCAGGTATGAAAAGGAAGGAAGTAGCTGCAAATCACTGTGCATACCTCTGCACAGATCAAGATATGCTTAAATAAATCCTAAATGTATGTATGTTTTGAGACCTTATGTAACAGGAAATATTGGATCTGTCTATAAGATGCAGTTCAGGGTTTTTTGGACATTGGTTTACAATACAAGGTAGATGCACTCTGGCTGGCAGACAAGCTGTGATGTCTTAATACATTATAAAAACAAAGCCAAGTGAATGCTTAAGCTCTCGGGGGGAAAAAAGCAAGTGTGGCAGGAAGAGGATATGCACAGTGCACTTATACTCTTCTCTCTGTCAGCTTTAAACCAGTGCCTAGCATAGGGTTAGGAGGCACAGTTCTGCTTGAGGAGCTGCCATCCTTTGGGTGAGATGTTAACCCAAAATATTAGCTACACAGAGTCCTAAGAAATTGTGCATTCCTGAGAAATTCTTCATAGGTCATTGTTATAGACCATAAGTACGTCTAAGGTGCCTGTCACTAGGATGCTTATCACTTTGAAATCCAAGTGTCATAATATGGTAACAATGTAAGGAATTGTATTCCTTGTCTCTGGATTTTCAGCCAGATAGGTTTCTGAGCTTTAGGCTAGGGTTAGCATCCATAGTATTTTTCCTTCCTAACAAGTTTACCCTGATTCCAGGAAAGAAGTAGCATAACAGAGCGTTGGGGGAAGGCGATGCCCCTCCCCCCCCCAGTGTAAAATAGAAGTTATGATGAAAATCAACAATTCAAAAATCACTATGATTTCGAGTTTCTTATTTTTCTACTTTGTTACCCTCAATAAGACAAGATGGGTGTGTCTACCACCATTCATTAGCATGGTCTACTGTGATGCGCAAAGAGAAAACAGTAAGTTATAGAATATGTAGGTTAAGGTCCATAAAACTTTTGCTCAGGTGTCAGTATCCTACCTCACAAGCATCTGTAATTCCATTTTACGTTCTGATCATTCTTTTATGCCCATGCCATTCTTGCATTGGATGGTCATACTTAACAGCTTAGTTATCCATGGCCCTGCTTCAGAGAGCTATCTACTAGTTCAGCTCCTGAGGAAGAGACTTTATCTCTTGATGGGAGAAATACACCCCAAACAAGCAAGAAAACAAACAGCTCTTCTATAATAAAGCCATTTACAGCCAGAAGTTTTCTGCCTCCTCCACAGGGACCGTGTCTACACATTCAGTTAAGTAAAAAAGTAATAAACTCTGGCACATTTGCACCGGAGTTTATTGCTTCCTGGATGCTATGTTTACATGTGCGCCTGGGAGTGTACCTCATTGAGCTGGGTCAGAACAGCCCTAGCTGGCAGGAGGATTGGGCGGGGAGGGTCAGTTTGCCAGCCCAGGGCTGTTCTGACTTGGCTCAATGTGCTGTGGAAGGGCTGGCTGGGGCACGAAGGTGCCATCAGGCAGCCCCCACACTGAAGCACCCTTATGGCCCAGCCAGCCCATCCAACATCTACACATTCATTGCTGCAGAGTAAATTAGTTTACTCCTGCCTAATACCACTTCACCTGTAGATGCGAGATGTTTACTGCAGAGCTAATTAGTCAACTCCTCCACTGACATTTCGTATAGATGTGCCTAGGGTTAAGAAGTCCCTCTGTCCACAGTCCAGTCTACACAGCCCTGAGCACTCCAAAGTTACTCAGCTTTCGAGTTCCTTCTCCAGTCAGCATAGCCCAGAGCCCCACAGTTGGTTGACTGTGCAGTCTTTACAGATTCTTCCCCCTCACAGCCAACACTGTCCATTTTTTATGGCTGCTCTATCTACTGAGATGCTGTCCTTTGTGCCTCTTGGGTATCTCCTCCAAAGGATGAGTACCAATCCCACCTGAAGCATCAACATGCCTTGTTGCTTGAGATCCATCTTGTCTCATCTGCACATAGACAGCTCTGGGACCTAGTAGAGCCTCCATTAACCCTTCTTTCCCCATGTAAAAGGTAGTCAGGGAAACTGAAGCATACAATATTATTATAACACAAACACAGCTAAAACAGAAATATTACAATAAAGCTATAATCTCTCACAAGGAACACTAGGGAAAAAAGGACTCAACCAAAGATGTGGAGTTGATGCACTTGAGTTTGAGCTATACAACAGTTTTGCAAACCACCAAAATTCCAATGTAGAAGTCATTCTTCTGAGAGAAAACATGCTTTTGTCATGCCTTTCACAGGGCTGATACAGGGATGCTGGCATCAGAAAAGCCCTTTAGCTGGCATACCTACTATGGAGGTATGCTGACATAGCTATACAGGTAGATTATTCTATATATGATTCTGATTTTCTATCTTCTGTAGTGTATACAAGCCTGTAAATTAGTGTTAAGGCCCCATGCAAATGCTCAGGAGAGATGATTCCATAGAGCAAATTACAGCTATCTAAGGTTTCATAGATTTCATAGAGATTAGGGCTGGAAGGGACCTTAGAAGGTCATCGAGTCCAGCCCCCTACCACAGGAGCAGGAAGTCAGCTGGGGTCAAAGGATCCCAGCAAGATAAGAATCCAAACATTTCTTAAAAGAGTCCAGAGTAGGTGCTTGCACCACCTCTGGAGGGAGTCTATTCCAGGCCTTGGAGACTCGGACAGTAAAAAAGTTTTTCCTTATGTCCAGCCTAAAACAGTGCTGGAGGAATTTGTGACCATTGGATCTTGTCATCCCTTGGGGCACTCTGGTGAACAGGTGTTCCCCCAGATCCAGATGTATATCCCTTATATACTTAGAGGCAGCCACCAGGTCACCCCTGAGCCTGCCCTCTTCCAGGCTGAAGAGTCCCGTGGCTCTTGACCTCTCTTTATAAGGCCTGTTCTCTTGTCCTCTGATCATGTGTGTGACTCTCCTCTGGACTCTGTCAAGCTTCTCCACATCCTTCTTGAATTGTGAAGCCCAGAATTGGATGCAGTACTCCAGCTGCAGCCTCACCAAGGCTGAGTACAGCCGGAGGATGACATCCTGAGATTTGCTTGAAAAACATTTATGGATGCAAGCCAGAGTTTGGTTTGCTTTACCAGCTGCAGCATCGCATTGGTGGCTCATGTTCATCTTGTGGTCAATCATGACCCCCAAGTCCCTTTCGGCTGTGATGCTAACGAGTGTAGCACTGCCAAGCCGATAAGTGTGATGTGTTTGTTTTTTTCCCCCGAGGTGGAGTACCTTACATTTTTCCATATTGAATGTCATCAGGTTTTTATCCGTCCACTTTCTAAGCCTATCAAGGTCATTTATTCCTGTATGAGAGCATCCACATCAGGGTTTAACATATTTTATTTTAATTTATATTCACTGACTTTGTACCATTAGTTGATACATTTTAACTTTCCTAAGTGATGCCAAATAGCTAAGCTTTGAGTGTCTCTCTCAGGATAGACACTGGCAGTGGGCTGGGAACCACATTACAGTGACAGAACCTAATATCTCTGAGGCAGGGAGCTTTGTTTCAATTAGCAGGAAAAAAAACAGGTTTCCATGAGGGTCTTCGGCCCATAGCAGACCAGAAGAGAGAGAGAGAGAGACCTGCATCACCTAAACAGGTTGGTGAGCTGGTTAGACTCAGGTGAGCCATTAGTACTTAAATAATTGAGGAAAGCCCTTCAACCTGAATCACCCTGGTACCTGGATTAGCAGTTCCCCCAATTTGGACAAGTGTAGTGTAATACCAGCAGGGTATTTTTAGTCCTCTGGGCTTTGTGGCCTTTTTGGGAGCTTCTAGTGGCTTTTTGGGAGGCTTGTTTTAGTTGGGGGCGGGGGAGGGTTGGGTTTTTTTTTTGCTTTGCCTCCCCTTCCCCACAGCAGCTCAAGGACCTTGCAGCTAGGTTCATGTTATCAGAGGGTATCAGGTGGCATGTGGTCAGTGCAGAATATTCATTTTACAAAGGGTTGGAATAGGGAGAAGATGAAGAATGGGGTTTAGATTCCTGATGTCCCCTGCAGCAAAAACAATACTTCCCCATTTCTTCACCCTACTAATCTTCATAACTTTTTCACCTTCATATGAAAGGAAGGGTACCGGGATCTCAGAATTTGACTGTGGGCCAGTTATCATGGGGTAAGAGTCATTCAGTAAATCTCCCTCTATGTGGATAGTTCCTAGATGAGTTAATAAAGTTGCAGTCTAATTAAGCCACATTTATCTATTTTCCCATATGTCCAAGATAATGTTGCCATCTCCAATGAAGAGCTTTCTACTTCTGTGTTTATTTAATTAAATAAGTGTTTGAAAAGCATTAGACAGGAATTATGTTGTGTATTAAGGAGTAACAAAAATCCCAGCTTACTTTTTATTGCAGTACTCTAATATTAACTAATATGGGTCTGATGTTGAGCACCTTGCAGGAATGATATTGGTTCTGGACTAGCAGGGTATGTGAGGCACAAGAGTTTAGCTTTACCTTAGTGATGTTGCAGGAACTTTTCAGGAAAGAGAAAAATGTAAGGAGAAGCAAAAGCTACATTGTGAAAAACTACTTATTTTGTGATTGAGGGCAATGGAAAAACTAAAATTGGGAGGTTGGTTTGTTTGTGTTGCAAAACTTTGATTTTGAGCCTGTATTTTGTATTTCGGGATTTAAGTCTTATTTTGTATTATTATGAAGTCTCTAAAGTAGACTTCATACTATTACCATCTTATTTGTTCTTAATTCTTTCATTAAAATGCTTGCTTTGGAAGGTATTTATCTCTTGTCTTGGTTGATAATATAGAGCAGGAGTTGGCAACCTTAAACAATGTTGGGCTGCTGCTTGTGACGCAGCTAACAATCCAACAGCACAAGAACACAGCCGGGCGCCCAGGGCTGCTGCTGCATATAGAGGCAATGGCAACTTCCAGTTGCCATTGCCACTGCAACTGCAAAACACACAGCAGTGGCAAAAGATGTTGCTTGGTTTTTTTTACCCCCCACCCCTGTGAGCACCTGGGGTGGTTGCTTCTGTTACCCCATCCTAATTACACCACTGTACCAGTCCCACCCCTGATCTCCACCTAGTTCACCACTGATGGAGGCAGCATGGGGCTTGCATACCAATAACTCCAGTCCTCTTATCTGCCTCGTGCCTCATGAGAGACCATGGGGGAAGTGTTGGTACAGGCAGAAACCCAATGTTAACACAGCAGCCACCAGATGTACGCCCTCTCTGGTACCCCACTGCTGCAGCTGCTGCCGATTGCAGATTGCTGATTTCAATATAAAGGTAAATGCAGCAGCAATAAGACAGTGGCTGTAGTAAGAGGACTTTGTTAACCCCTAGCTAGTGACTCTGTGGACACCCCTCACAGCAGCAGAGTATTTCAGAGGAGGGGACAGGGTATGAGGGGAGCAAGCCTGCTGGGATGGGCCCCCTATGAGCCCTCCATTACCTCACAGGCTAAATCCAATCTCTTTGCAGCCTGGATCCAGACCTGGAGCTGTAGATTGCTGATCCCTGATTATAGAGGGGTTTTTCTTCTTGAAAACAATGAAATTAATGGGCTAATTTTTAGACCTGTGCAAAGCAGCAAGTATTCAATTTGGATTCGGATTTAGCTGATTTGAGGGACTGTGATTTGATTCGGTGATTCAAATCACTCTCCTGATTCGATTCGGCCAGTTCAGATTTGGGAATTCAGCTGCCGGATCACCTACCAAAGCTTTGGACAGCCCTAACAGATAGGGATATGTTCCCAGGTAGTGAGGGAGGGAGGCTGGGACTAAGGAAGGGATGTGGGGAGGGGTACCGTTCCCAAGGCTGTCCTCCTGCACTGGGCTCTGCCTGTCCCCCCTCACCCTAGCTCCTGGGCTGTGCCATGCTGTAGTGCAGGCAGCTGGTGTCAACTGCAGCAGGGGCTGGGGGGAGTGGCAGCAAGTGGAGCCCTGGGTTGCACAGGACATGGCGCAGCTTGTCTGCACTCACCCTAGCCCCCACCCACTGCAGCAGCCCTGGGAGCATCTGGCACCAGTTGGAGTGAGAACTGTCAATGGGTGCAGGGTGCACCTCTTGCTGCTCTGTGCCTCCCCGCAGGAGGGCTGTGGGCTGGGGGGATGTGTTGGGCTCTCCCCTGGATCTGCATGCGGGATAACAGCCGGCTGCCACTGCAGGCTGGGGCCGGTGGTGGCGCTGGGCTGTTCCCAGAACTTGGCGCGCCTGCCCTGAGCACCAGGAAGAATCAACCTGGTCCCACTGCCAGCCCCAGCATGCAGCAGCAACCTGCTGTCATCCTGCGCACAGATCCGGGGGCACGTACCCCCAAAAAGAGCCTGACATCCCCACAGCCCTCCTGGGGGGCATGGAACAGCAAGAGGCACCCTCCGCCACCACTGACCGTTCTCGTTGCAGCTGGTACTGGTCACTCCTGAGACTGCTGCAGTGGCGGCTAGGGTGAGTTGTTTTATTATTATATTGCATTATTACATTGTTACACTGTTACATTATAAAATGGGTTTGCTTTATGCGAGGGAAACCTGTATAGCCTATGGCCAAATCTCCGAATCAGCCCTAAATCTCTACAAATTGATTCAGAGGCTTCTGCTTCTATTCAGACCTCTTAATGGATCTTCTGATTTGATTAAGATTCGGAGATTCAGCCGCTGAATCAGGCCAAATCCCCTCCGAATCGAATCAGCTACCAAAGCTTCGCACAGCCCTACTAATTATGGAGCATGTTTAAAATAGTATATTTAACCTCCACAGTATACAAAAATGCTACTTTAGTATAACATTTTTATCTTTGTAATATTATGTCATTCTATGCAGCCTAATAGACTTTTCATAGGTGGCAGCATGGACACTTTAGCAGAGCCACAAAATCCCAAGTGCTTAAAACATAAATGTGTTCCCCCCCACTTGCACAATGTGTTTTTGTTACTTCTGTTCCATGATAGTTTACAATTCTAAACAGGACCTAGAAAGGGGATATTGCTAACCTTTCAATAGTTACACTTAAAAAATACATTTTCTTTCTTCTACAGTAAAAATTATTTTGTTAATTAACAAAGACATAAAATATGTTATTAGGATTTGTGCTATTTTGGTAATATTAAACCTGAAGTTCCTTTGTATGAAAGGTGCAAAATAGAGGGCTGGATTGTACCTAGCTCCTTGTTTCTGCGCCAGGAGCCTTTGAGCCCTTTCTTCTGAACTCCTGTACAGCAGTTGGGTATAAGTCTAGTCCTTGCACTCTTAGCATGCAAAGCCAAGCGAGTCTGGCATTGACTACAGGCAACAATCCATTCCCACTGCTGATCCATCAATGGGAACACAATACAGTTGGGCCATGGCTGAGCATATAATGGACCTGTGAAAAATGCTGCAGATAGGTTCTATTTGATCTGTTCTGATATTGTACACTGTCATACTACCTCTGGAAGTGCCTGCTGGTGCTCGTAATGCAGACAGTGGTTTACAGTGCATGCTCAGAATGTACTCATAATCTGGGACCGGTGAATGAAATATTCCACCGGAATGTTGTTCTTGATATTATTTGGATGTTTACTAAAGAGCTAACAAGTGCCAGTTTTAGTAATGAAGATAAATTGAACACCAAACAGCAATGTGAATTGCATTTCCCAGTCAGTGTAGATTAGCAGTAGTTTCTGTGTCATTTTGTGGAACTTTAATATTGGTTCTGAATGCAAAATGCCAGTGTAACATGAAGATGGCCATGGTTGTTAATGGCTTGTATTAGCTGGAAGCTATAAAATCATCCAAGTACTCTGTTAGTGTTGGAATAATAATTTACCAAGACAATTACCACATGGTGGAATTTTTTTGCAGCTCTAATTCAGTGTTATTAATAATGAATAAAATTGCAATTTTCTCAGGTTGCTGGGGGCAGTGGGGAATTATTTCAATGAATATTTCAGCACATTAGTTTAATCATAGTTCCACAAAATTCAAGTGGGCAATATTTTATACATCTAAGTTCAGTCTGCTAAGGGACCATAGTCATTAAATTGCAAACTATTTGCACTGAGGTCCATTCTATGATTTACAAGCCTTGTTAAAAACACTGTAAAAGAAAGCAAGCTGTGCCATTAATACTTGTAATTTGATGCTGCATTTGTTAATGGGCTCAGTGTGATTAATGTTTTTTAGCAGCAGGCAGAACATTTTGAGACAGGCAGGGCCAAGCTCTTTAATGGCTAAATACAAGTAAAGAAATGTTAGAACATTGCATAGTTTAGTAATATATATATATATATATTTTTTTTTTTTTTTTGCAGGAACGCTTTCCTGAAATAGAGAAGTAACTTCGAAATCACCGTGTAATATGCAGAACTGCAGTTGAAGCTGTGATGAGTACTGATGTGTGTGCATTTTCTATTTTTGTAGCCAACTGCATGACTTCTGGCGCTTGGATTATTGGGAAGACGATCTGCGGCGGCGGCGGCGATTTGTTCGCAATGCCTTTGGATCTACTCATTGTGATGCCCTCCTCAAAGCTGCTGTGGAATATGGTCAGTACTCATTTAGCTTCTCTCTTTTTTCTTGTTTTATTTAAATAAAAGGTTTATAATGGATCTTCCATGTTCATACTGGACTCCTAAGAATAGTGCCATTTTTTTCTTGAGGTGAATGTTGAAGGAAACTGGAGCGGGAGTTTTTTCGGCCCCTTCCTTAATGGGCCAGATAAATTGCTCTTGAAAGTTGTGAAATGTCCTCCAGAGCCCTAGCATCAGACATTTGACACCTGCCCAACCCTGGTTGACCACTGGGTTTTGAAACATTGGGATAAGTAGTAAAACCTGACTTTCCTGCATGGTCAAATGACAATAGACAGAAAGATATTTCAGCATAAAACTTCCATTTAAGACTCCTCAGTGAGGAACTGGCTGTAAAAAATAATAGCAAGGGCAATAGCTGGGCATCATGTCAAGTGGGAGTAATGTTCTTCTACAAATTGTGGAATATATAAACACTTAAATAACGCTGCTTGTTTTAAGGCTGCCTAGGAATTGTGCTCGTGAGCCAAATATTGTATTGACTGCAAATTAACTGTATCTACTTTCTAAACCCCTGAAGGGCTGGTAGGCCTTTGTTGACAGCCTGTTACTTGTGACTCCACGTCACCAGAACTGCAGGAAACTGGATGGCCTCTGGACACTTGGCCTCGTCTCAGAGGAAATATATTGTCCGGGCCTAGACCTTGTGTCATTTTCCAGACCTCTCTGGAGGAAGTTTTTGAGGATGGAAAGAGGTCTTCAAACCCTATTAATTTATATTTGTTTTGTATTTGCAATTGAACATAAAAAGATCTGAGTATTCACCTTCACTAATATTTAGCCATAAATGTAACTTTGACTTGAAATTACTCTCAAATAAACTTAAAGAGATGTATGGCAAAAATTGATGAAAGGAAAATTACTTTGCACAAAAATGAGCTAAATTTTACAGTCCATATGGAGCCAAAGCTCCTAATAAAGTCACTGGAAGTTTGGATTATATTTGGATGTAATTAGCTCTAATTAATTTATGCAATTCACCTCATGTCATTACTGAATCAAATGTCTTGTGGTAAGTTTGAAACTAGGTCTGGCATGTAAGCATATATCTACTTGTGCAATTACATGAGCAAGTGTAATTTAATATTTATTAAAATATAAAGGTACTCAGATGTAATACTTCAGGGCATAGTAGCAGCATGATCAGCAGCAGGGATTAAGAACAGTTTTTCCCAGTGGTATGTAGTATTGCAGATTTGACAAAATGATGTAGGTTTTTTCCCCTCAACTTCCTGTGAAGCATTCAGTATAGACTCACTGAATACAGTGGCAGATAGTAAGCTACTGATTTGAGCATAACTATCACTATGGTCTTTTTCAGGGACAAATGTGAGTTGTAGCCCTAGATTCTGTTTTATTCTACACAAGCTTTGTAATTTTTGAGGAGCCTGCTACTATGTAAAAGTGCTGATCTTAAACCAACTTGAAAGCTGGAGGAAAGCTGATTTATAATTCCTCCCACTGTTTTTTAGTGCCTAATACTGCACCATTTTTTAAATGAATGGGGATTTTGCCTTGCATCTCAGCAAACTTAGTTTAATTCCTTTATCGTACAAATATATAGTTTTTCTTCACTTTTACCACAAAATAATAGTGATTTTGGATATTAAATGAAAATTTTACTTTTAAATACAAGTTAAAGCTAACATTGAAAAGCTTCTCATCACATGAAATTTCCCCGTGTTGCAATAAATGAAGTGGTTGCTGTTTTCATTTTGTGTAGTTGCTGTTGTTCAGTTTAGTGTATTCATACAGTGATAGGCTAGCTGTCTTGTAGTGGAAGGAGACTGCAAAGGAGGGCCAAAATTGAAAGAAACAGAGAGCTTAAGGTGGTGCCGCTTCTGGTATATAATCTTTCAACATACAAGAGTGACTGTTCACCTGTTGTTGCATTTAACATAAAGGTGAAATAAAGGTAAAGTATTGCTGAGGCAATGCAAGCTTGACTCAGGGGTTGGGTGTCAGACTGCAATAGATGAAAGTTATTTTGTTGGCAGCATTAAATGAAATGTATCTGATGTACAGCTTTTCCATAAATAAGCTAAGAGTAAGATACAGCATTCTGGAGGAATAAGATTTTACCTTGTTATGCTTCCTTATCAGAGGCTTGTGCTTATGGATTTTAATATTGAAACTTTTAGTTGACCTTTCTCTGTGAGAAAACATCCTTAACACTGATGTTATTTTTATGCCTCTTGGTGATACTAATGAGTTGAATAATTTATGAGGTTGTCATGTGAAAAGGATTTGGTGCAGTTTGATGTACTTTCAGCCTCTGGTGTTGGAATGTGATTAATAAGAGCTGGAGGCAGATTTTTTTTTCACAGTGCTTAACTTCATTATTTTCTTTTTATTTATTTGTTTTATTTTGATTATTTTGTGTTGGAATAGTTTAATACTAAAATTATGTCAATTTTCTAAAAACGATGTTGCAGTGCACACAAAATTGATAGCATCTTTTATAGATCATAAGGTAGATTTTCCAAATAAGCTATTATTTCCTGACCTCAGGTATTTATTTGTGGAAAATGAACTGTTGATCAAAATAAAAATTGCAAAAATTGTTTGTATTTTTCCTTACATTAAATGTAGACCTGAGATTCTAGTACAAGAGATGCTATTTTGTGTATCAGTATAATAGTGGAAAACACAAGTTTTTGTTATCTACATTGACTGCCTGTTATCATTTAGGATTTTGCACATAAATATTGCAATGGAGGAATGTTTAGTCAAAGCCTAAATCAGCAAGCTCCTCAGTGTCTACGATCAAAGGCATCAACTTAAATAGGTCTGATCAGGCATTGCAGAAGAGGGCAGGCAGCTTCAGCCGAGCAAAAAACACAGAGCAAAGATGACAAAATTAATCAGTCATTTCTTTGGCAATAAATAATAAGATATGCTGAGGACTGCAGATGAGAGAATTTCTAGGTTCCTTGGAGATGTGCCTACTTAACACCTGATTTATCTAAGCTTGTGCAGCCATCAAGATATGACCTTGATAAATAAAAGACAGCTCCGCAACTAATCTAGAATTAAATCAGTGTTGACGGCAGATACATGGATACTGTAATAATACAATGCTTGCAATCATCAAGGAATAGAAAAGTTTGGGGAATGGGTCTGTACACCCATTTAAAAGAAACAATAGCAAAATGTTAGATTCCATCCCAGAAGCTAAAAGGATTTTTTTTTGTCAAAGCAGTGACTCCTTCTGAGTTATGATTTCTGTAAGTGTTTACCTATCTTTCTAGATGTAGTACAATTGCCTGTAAATAGTCACTTACAGGCACAATCAGGACAGCCACTATTTAACGAAAGGCATTTTTGGACTAGTTTGTGTATATTCAAGTTTCAATATTTGCTACATGCTAACTAGCTTTTGGCGTGGCAGCTAGTTTCATAGTCGTATCTGCATTTGTAGCAGATTAATTGATTTTTTTTCATTTCTAAATTCTTTGATACTCTACACTAATCCTATAATGTTTATGATCTATTAACATACGGTGCACATGTGAATGTAAAATGAAAGTGTAAGATTTTTCAGAAGTGTCTTGGTAAATACAGCAGCTTTCTGTCATTAGGAAATCTTGCATGTTTTGTTCTTTTTTCACTAAAATAGCCATGGAAAATACAGATTCAGATCTCATTTTTATGAAGTCCTAAGGGACTGCTGTTATACGGTTGTTCTCCGGTATGCAAGAAGAAACTACACAGTGGTACATGCTTGATATTTAAAATAGCTGGAAATATGGAGCAGAGGTTTAGTTTTACACTCATGTGGTATGTGGTGTTTTTGTTGTGTTTAAAGCTCTAAGCAAGTTTGGAGGTATTGAATCATAGTTGAAAGAGAGAAATGGGAAAAATCTAATGCAGAAGAGTTGATAGAAACTAGCTTAGTTCCCCTTAGCTGTGTTAGCTTTCTGTACAAGTAAAACATAAGATCTGACTCTAAATATGCAGATATGGTTGAATACTTGCTGGGTATGTACATGCATAAGAAATCACTTAGGCCAGGTACAGACATTACAGTTTTAGTGGTATAAGTGATTGGAAACCAGTTTATACCCGTAACAGAACAGAAATTTGGTGCACACAGGCTGGCTTTAAAATGGTAGAACCCGGTCTAAGATTTTCTCCCCTCACCAAAGGGTGAATGTGTGTTCTGTTTGCCACCGAAATAAACTATGCCCCTTAACAGAAAACTGCATAACTTAGATTGATTCTGCCTCGGGCATTTTGAATGTCTGTACCTAGCCTTAAGCAGTTTACAAATACTGTAGGCTTAATGTTGACCACCCACCATAGTACCCAGCCAGGACTCTGAAGAAGCAATGCCCCAAAGGGCATTTCAAGTGCAAACCAGAGAATTTATTCAAGGTTTGGGGCTGCAGTCCCAAAAGACTATCTTCCACAAACACTTATTGTGACGTGCATTGTAACATTAATTGACTGGGTCCATCAAAGACTCACATTTGCAGTTTGTGCTTGAGAAGGTCAACATGACTAAGTTAGTGCTTTGCTCTCAGAAAAGAAGTAAACAATATGTTGACCCACTTTTGTTATCTGAATTTAGGAATACTCCACCAGTTAAGTTAATTAGCATTGTTACAACAGTGGGCCCTGATTCCCAAAAATGAAAAATCTGTGTTTTATTATATAATTGTCTACCCTTTGTGCAGTTATGGTAGTATTTAACCTGAGTAAAATAGTAACAGCTTTCAGGATTGCGTGCTTAGTTAGGCACTTTATTCTATATTAAGGATCTAAATAAAAGTAATCTAATTTTAAAAGTAATTTTATCTGAAGATAAAGTTAGCCTGCATATGGCAACCTAGCTTGTCAGATCCCTTATTGAGGTTTATCATGGAGTCAAAGGTAGAAGGTTTGAGGCTGATGTGGCTTAGGTATAATATGAAAACTAAATTAGCTAGTTTACATTTTGGTGTTCAAGGTTTTTCTGTTCACACTGGTATTTTTCATGGCCTTACAATGGAACAAAGCCTTTGATTGAGGTTAGGAACATTATCTTCAATAGAAATGTATTTCAGTGGACAGCATTTAAATCCTGTAGAAGGATTTTTACATAATTGAGATATTCTTAAAATGTCCATAATGTCAAATTATTAATGGATATTAAGACATTTTTTATTTATACTTGTTTTCCCTCCAGTTCTGTGTGGCCATTGTTCTCAAAAAATAGTGTTTTATCTTCAAAATGATTCATACAAAAACATATGTAAATAAATTTAAAAATTTGCCACCAGAAATAATAAACCAAGACCCAGGGTGACTTACCTTTCAGTTCCCAATTTATGTTCATTTGAGAAACCTTACATGCATTCATATACTAGGGAGTAGAGAAGAAACATAAGCTCATAACTGAAGAGAAAATCCCTAGCTCAATGCATACTAAAGTTTAACCTCTAAAGAAGAGGCAAAGAATTACAAATATTTTTAAGGAACAGCATCTACTGTATGGACGGATATTACATTGATGCTAGTTTAGATATTGGAGTGAAGAGTACTTTAAACTTGTGTGTGGTGGTAGTAGTAATCCATAAAAGGCTTCCAGATGTCACCAAATAAGTCCCCTCTGTTTTTCAGTCTGAATGTGACAGTCTCAGAGGAAACCATGTGAGACAGGCATGTAAACCATTCCACTTCCATTGGAGCAATATTGTCTTTCTACTTCCTCAGTCTGATGCTCTTTGCTGCCATTAGTCCAATTATCATCCCAGTAGTCAGTTCTCTTTGTAGTCAGGTGCCCACTGTCAGAAATGCCATGTAGTACAAGTAAAAACACAATGGCCAAAATATTTGAATAAAAAATATTGTTGCTTCTTTAGCCCTTCACTTATAAACTCCTTATTATTCATCATCTGCTGA
>NW_005842692.1:740197-750753 GCF_000455745.1 Alligator sinensis
TCTCAAAATATATGTGAATAAGCGTGAACTCTGTATCTTGAAGTGCCAGATAAATTATGTATTAAGAAATACTGCAATTTAAGACTTACATCAGCAGCCTTATGATTGTAGTCCAACAGTGCCATCCACTGCTGTTCCAAATAATCTTCCAAAACATTTATTTCCAATAAGCTAGATGTAACATTATAATTAAGCCCTGTTAAAATTGTATATATATATATTGCACATGTGATGTATATAAAAATCTACTTAAAAAAAAGCTTTGGCCCACTCACTATCTAAAGGTGTTCATGAGGCATTACTAAGCAAATTAGCAAAGCAAAATCTTACTTGTAATAATAGTTAAATATAAAATAAACAGGCTATTGCCACATTTCAGATTTAGCCAAAGCTCTTTCTAGTAATTTCTTACTCCCAAAAAACTCATGAATATATTCTCATTAAATGGCTCTGCCATGATGATCATTCCTTTTGGAATTATTCTGTATTCTAATGTAATAAAAGAAAATATTAAAAATTATACTGTAATGGAATTTTCTCAGCAAGAATTGGATGTTATTCATTTCTTTCTCAGACTGGAAATCCCTGTACTCTTACTAGCTAAGGGGGATCCAAGTTGCAGGAAAAATGTAAAGGTACTTTACAATACCGTAAAATATACAAATCTGGAAGCTGTGATTGGTTAAAAAGTTATTAGCCATATGAAGCACAAGAATTTTCGTGGTCAATTTAGGACCAGTTTGCAATAACTGTACATAAATTTTGCAAATACCTTTAATGATTTTTCCAAACCTGGAATATCAGAATCACTTGAATATTTAAAATACAAGGCTGGTTACATATCTTTGTATATCTGTGTAGATGTAGATGTAGATGTATCTCTCTCTCTCTAAAGTACAGGTCAAATTAAAAATCACTCTTGTCAGAATCTGAATGTTATGTTTCAAGAGCCTCTCCTCTGACATCTTCTGAAAATGTTTCACAGTCTATACTTTGGCTGGTATAACCCCTCTAGTCTGATAGACTCCACTGTAGAATTTTCAGCTTCTTTGCCAACAACTAATACGGGCACATTTGCTTCTGATTTCCTCTAAGTGAAGGCACAATATGCAAAAGAACAGAAAAATAACCAACAAGCAAACAAAAATAGTTTAAAAATTATTAAAATATTTTTAAAATAGTTAAAAACTAAAGGGGATCAACTATGTGTATGGGGATGTACACTAATGCACCTACTCAATTTCTGCCTTTTTGCATAGATGAGGAAATCATCTTTGTCAAGAAAACAATGTTTGTAAAACTGTATCAGGAGCCTTCTTTGTTCTCTGAATTCATCTGCATTGCTAGCTAGCAAAGGCAGAAGTCATGAGCATGGGGAGGAGGCTTGGTATACAAAACAGCACCTGAGAAGATGCTGCCGGAGGGCACATGGGAGCTGAACCTCCAGCAGATCACTCTTGCAACTGGCTCTTAGTAATACTTCAGACAGTACTTATGGTATGTCCTTCTCATGTTTTCTGTTTCAAAACAGTTAGGTGAGGGATAAGAGTCCCCATGTCAGTTTTCAGTGTATTTTAACGTATAATCCCCTGCACAAAGCAGGACCACCCCCAACTATATCATCCCAGCTAAGTCTTCTTCTACCTAGGCCTTAACCTTTAAGTATGGAGATTCTGCAACCCCCCCTTGGTAGCCTGTTCCTTTCCTTTTTTGTGTTCCTGTGACAAGGTATTTAGCAGAATCCATAGATTTCATTTGAATCTGACCGGGCCGTTCCATGAGTGCATCTGCTATGGCCTTAAACTTGTTACCCTCTAGCCTTTCAACCATCTCTTTGCACTCATGCCACTCAAGCTCGTGTAGCTTATTCTAGTGCTTTACTACCCTCCTAATAAGAATGTTTTTCCTAATATCTAACCTAGGAAAAAACTTTCTCCCTAGAAGGGTAGTAAAGCACTAGAACAGAGAGATGTGGAATCTCCATTCTCAGGGGTTTTTAAGACCCAGGTAGACAAATCCTTGGCTGGAATGATATAATTGGGGATGGTCCTGCTTTGAGCAAGGGGTGCGACTAGATGATGATGGTCCTCCTGAGGTCCCTGTGATTAATGTAATTTCAAAATGTAATATTTACTTATGGTTTTTATATGATGCAAATGTTATTAAGATTTGACTTTTTCTGCTGGCAATTCTTCTTTATCTTTATTACATACCTGGTGGGGGGGGGGGGGGGGGGTTTTTTTTTTCTTGCTTATTTATACAGAACCCTGGATTTTATGTATAACAGTCATTCTTTTCCAGCTGGAAAGGATTGTGCTCAATGCTTGAAGAGTTTTTCAATGTTTTTTTTCTTTTGCCATTCAAGAGGGCACAAGTCACTCAATCCCTCTTTCCCCAACAGCTGAGCATGCTGTCTAAACAGCATCTCAGTTCCAGCCACCCTGCAAATCTGTATTGCCAACTCTTATTAATTTAACACATACTGCAGTTTTTTTCAGATAATCTCTCAATAATATGAACAATTTCAGTTTTGTTTTGTTTTTTGTGGTTTTAGGAAGGAACGCCAGAGATACTCTCTCACAAGCAGTGCCTTGTAGCCTAGGGAAAGGTAAACTAAACCACAACCTGGTGGTAAGTCTTCTGTAGTTTCCAACTGTGGTTTGAAGCCAAGGCTTTTTACCTTTGGAAGTAACTGTCATTCGCCGGTATCCAAATCTAACTGAGAGCTTGTAGGACTAGGAATAGAAACCTAAGGCTCTAATAGAATTTAGCCAAATCCTATACACTTTCCACATGGTTGCAAATATCGGATGAGGTGCTTCTCTGATTTTACACTAACCTACTAAGGCTTTTAAAAGCTAGGTAGACAGCAGGATAGAGATGCACCTTATAGGCTAACTAAGTCAGAAATCTTTAAGCTTTTGTGATCCTGAGCTCGTTTAATCAGATGCTATGACACACTGCATTTGAGGCCGCGTACACATGAGGAGGGGCATGCATTTGCAGCAGCATAAATACTAGCAGCACAGCTTTGTGCCACTACTTTGTGCCACAGTGCACACCCCTGCCTGTGAGCTTTGCAGGGAAACATTGTCCTGCTGCTCCGTGTGCTGTAGTGGGGGCTGGCTGGGGCATAGGGTGCCTCCATGCAGGCCTAGCTAACAGCCAGCCCCCCTGCTGAGGCACCCTGTGTCCCAGCCAAGTGGGGAGCAGGCAGGCTGCCTCCCCCTTCTCCATGTGCTGCAAGCCCCTGCTCTGAGGCACCCTGCACCCCAGCCAGAAGCTCCCCAGCTGGCTAGGGAGCAGTGTGCCTCAAGATGAGATAGCGGACAGCCCTGGGCTGGCTGCTTTCCCATTTCGAGGCACACTGCGCCCAAACTAGCTGCTCTGTGACTGGCTGGGGTGCAGTGTGCCTCAGTGCGGGGGCTTCACATGCCCCAGTGTGGGGGGGTCTGTAGTGGAGCCCCCGTGCTGAGACATGCAGAGACAGGGGAGCAGTTAGCTCAGGGAAATTACCGCAAGTACCCCTAGACCAGGGGTGGGCAAAATGGTAGATCCAGCCTGCGGCAGGACTCCATTTCCTGGCAGCACCCCAGCCCATCTGCCTTGCACCCACCACCAGGGCAGGACCCACGTGAGCCGGGTACGTAGCCAGGTGGCTCGGAAGGGGCCACACCCAGAAGCGAGATGGGGGGAGGGGGCCAGGGAAACCCCAAGATCTTGGGGCAGTGACAGCACGGGACCAAGGCAGAAACATGATCTGCTGCCCACACACCCCTACAACAAGTGCAGATTCCATGGGCAGGGGCATGCAGATCACTGCTCTGTCCTGGCCCCAGCCCTGTGCTATCACCACCCCAAGATCCCAGTTCCAGTGGACACAGCTCCCTGCATGGCTTCTGGCTGGTCTCCATGGAGACCCCGGGATCACGGGGACATGACAGAGTGGGGCCAGGGCTGGGGCAGAGCTGTGTTCTGCAGGCAGGGCAGTGTGGGCAAACACATCACAACTCTGCCTCAGCCCCATGCTGTCACTGCCCCAAGATCCCGATGTCTCTATGGAGACCGGCTGGGAGCCACGTGAGCAAGGCATGTGGCTCGGTGGGGAGCTGCATCCAGGGCCAGGGTTGGGATCTTGAGGTTGTGACAGCATGGGGCCGGGCACAGGGCAGAGCCATGACCCGCTCCCTGTAATCCCCTGCCTGCAGAGCCCATGCCTGTTGCAGGGGCATGCAGGCAGAGCATCACAGCTGTCTTGGCCCCATGCTGTCACTGCCTCAAAATGACAGGGTCTCCTCAGCCCCGCATCTAACTCCCAGCCATGGCCCCATCCCAGCTTTCCAGTCATGTGCCCTGTCCGTGTGGGTCCATACTCCAGTGGTGGGTACGGGATGGACAGTCTGGGATGCTCGGGCAGTGGGGCTTGGGCTGGTAATGGCAGCCAGAAAGTGCTGCCACCGCCACTGGGGCTGCCAGGAAATGGAGTCTGCTGCGGGCTGGATCCAGCCTATGGGCTGTATTTTGCCCACCCCTGCCATAGTCTTAGTTCGTTCAGAATTGATAGTGGCCGCATCTACACAAGATGCTGACTGCACAGTTGTTATGGTGCAGTTATTTAGAACTTGCATTCACAAGTACTAAATGACTGTACAGTAACTAGCATTATTATAGTAGCACCGCTGAATGGGTTTTTGGTTATGGTGACTGCGCAGCTTGTTACTTTGCAGGGATTCTTTGCAGGGTAAGCTGTTTTGGGCCCCATTTGGTGATGTTTGCCAGACATTTAAGGCTGGTGAAGAAACAAGAATAATTGGAAAGGGGAAAAAAAGGCACAGGTCAGCTGTGGGAGTTAAGAGGAATTCAAAATGTATTCAATGTAGTGGTTCACCATGACCTTAAAAAGAGTGCTGAGGAGGACTGAGCACAGTGAGCACTATTATGTATCTTATTCATATTGATTATGCTATCTTATGCTTGTATTACCTGGTAGGGGAAATGCTGTGGCCACGATGGTGGCAGGGGAAATACCTTGACCTTGACCGAGGCAATGCAATTAAAATGGCACTATGTAGTTGAGGGTTGAACCCTTGTCTGCTTGTGGACAGGGCTCCCTATGAGAGCCTCATAATTAGCTTCCCACTAGCCAGCTTCTAGTGGGAGGATCTCAGCTACATGTCGACTTTATGGAAACGGGAGACTCCTTCCTAGCTTGCTCTTGTGGCCATGCAACTGAGGAGAAGCAAAACTCAGAGGCATCCAAACCCCAAGTCTCCAGGCTTGGGCCTGCATGTAGGATGCCTGGCCAAAGGATTTGGAAGTATCTGAAGACCCAGGGTGGGGTAGAGGATACTTGCCAGTAGCAGGGCCACATATGGTTCTTGGAAGATTCAAACGGATTTGGACCTCATCTGGCTAATTGGACCTGGGATACAAAATTTTCCTTTAAAAAAAAAAAATCCCTGGTACCAAGGGGAGTGTGTCAGGGCTGGCTCTGGCCTTCCTGGTGTATGCCCAGGTATTGCAGTACCTCTAAGCCTGGTGCCAGCTCCCTATGAAGGGAAAACCTGCCCTTTTTTAAAAAAAGACCAGAACACAATTTCCCATCAGTATGTTGTTTGCCCCATAAGAGCCATGTGTTTTATAGTCATGCCCAGTTGTGGCTGCACTTAATCAACTTTACAGTTGGTTTCCATTACTGATCACATGCTACTTTTGACAGCAGTTTAATGATAGACAATATATTCAATGAAGTTTCCTGATAAGCAAATGTAAGAAGAGGGGCTTTTCCACCCATGTTGATTGGAGGGAAAAAACCTGGTCTTATATTCAAGTAAATATAGCAAGTTTGCATGTTTTGGAACGTCTTTATACTGTGAAACACTGTATTTAGAAGTGAACCTGAATATTACGCTAAGGTTCCAAGACAACAGCTGAAAAATCCGTGCTTGAGCCTTTTATTTAAACAAGGGGGAACAAATCATGATTTGTGGACTAGTCTCATGATATTTGATGTTCTGACCTGTGATTCTCAAACATTTACAGTAGCTGTGCTAGGAAAGTGAGACATTCTAGGACTGGAACTGAGGCCATATCTTTTCAACTGCAGCACTCAGTTCTATACCAGGATTTAGCATTTCCAGGGAGGCTTCTGGAATAATTTTGGTTCATTTTCTTTCTCCTGACTTAGCAACTTGGTCTTCTTATCTACAGGGTTTCAGGGTTACTTTAGGGTATTTATTTTTCTCCTTTTTTTTTGAAGAAAGCTACAATTAATGGCTGACAAAGCTGGGCCCCACTGTATTGATTCCTTTTCTTTAGGATGTGTCCTTATTTTATTCCAAACTCAAAAGCTAAGCTAAACCTTACCCAGACAAAATCCAGGTGTAAATGGAGAAAGATTCCACATTTGCCATTGGCATGTAATCTCAAAAAACATGTGTTATCAAATTCTGTTTCAAAAGTCTATGATGCATTTTTATATTAACTTTATTAAGGGAATTTTTTTATTAACATTTCATATGTATGTTGCACCATGCTTAAATTTAATTATATTTAAACTTACTAATCTTATTTCTATTGAAATAGTTTGCTGTTTATGAGTACTCATTTGGGTGGTCTGTCTTAAGAAATCTTTGCTTACATATGAATATTTTGAATTAGAAATAAATGAAATTCCTTTTCTGCTGTCAAAACCAAATTGTGAAAATGCATTGCATGGCTTTGAAAATCAGTACACTCTATTAGCAGGCCTGTCAATATAAAAAGTGCATTCCATTTCCACCTCTTGCTCTAATAACCTTTTCTATGTTACTCACAGGCAGTTCACATAATCAGAGTATATTGTCAGCTTACTGGAGTTGAGGAAGCATGAAATGAAAATCGCGTTAATATTGATCCAATTCTCTTACTTGCAAGTGTCCTTGTTGCCCTTTCCGCTGAGCAATAACTGTTGGTGTTATGTAGTTATTTTCCTCTCAGTTATTACCGTATTTTTGTCAAATGTTTGGAAATGTAATTATGAAAATTTCTACCACTTGAAATTATTTTTCTCAAGTATAATCTTTAATAATATAAGTGATCTTTAATATATTGGAAGAATTTAATCCTTTCTGCAATGTATCAGACTACAGTATAAATTGAGTGGCTGAATTTTAAGCCATGATATTAATTTGTAAAGGAGATGGGCTCCGTGTGATATGAGCCATGTGTGGAAGTTCCAGTGACAGGGTACATTCTAAACCAAATGCAGATGTTGGATGATCTTGAGAGAAAATCCATTAGGTAGACTAAGAATCTGTCCTTGGGTAGCTGAAAATGCATTAAAGCATTTGTTGGATTGGACATGCCGACCTACACCATTTACCAAATATGTGATTATTACCAGTCTGGTGAGGGTTTCAATTGCAGAGGTGCTGAACACCCACAAACTCAGCAGAAGATAATGATTACTCAGGAAAGTCAGATCTTTATCTTCTGTGCCTCAGTTTCCCCATCTGTAAAAATCTTCCCTGTCTTTGTCATTTATTTTTAAAATTTTGACCAGCAAGTCATTCAACCTCTGTTTCCAACTTTCCCAAGTATGAATACTACAATAAGGATATGCCATGTTATGTGAGGGTTCTGAGATTTACAGATAAAAAAACAGTGCATTCAAGTAAAGGATTAATTCACAAAATACACAGAAATAAATACTATGGTATGTTCTCATTAAAGGGCTAAAGCAAAACCTCAGCTTTTAACTACAAAAGTGAAGTAAAATGTCTGGAGCTCACTGGTGAAACCTTCCTGTGTTTGTAGTTTTTTAACAGCATAATTTGTTTTTAAAGTGTATTGTTTGTTTTAAAAGAATGCAATATCTGGTATAAACACAACAATTTTTTCATCTATGAATAATTTTCATTGTTTTTCTTCCTCGTTCCTTCAGAGACTTTTAATCATTAAAATGTAATATATTTTAAGTTTCTCTGGCAATATTTAATCTCAGCCTAATAAGTAACAGCCTTCCCTTGAGAATAGTCACCATTATGGCTCTTCTAGGGAAACAAATTCTATGGCAGTCAGTGCTGCCAAGTTTCAAAAAACATGTTGTGATTATATAAAAACTGTAGCAGGCAAATCCAGTCCTCTTCCACAGGTGTAGGGAGCCCTATAGTAGCACAAGTGATGTTCTGCTGTGCAAAAACCAAATAACTAGGTTCTTGAACACATACAGGAGCTTATAGTGCACCCTTTACTCAGTGGCCAGTCCCTCCACATCAGTGCAGAACAGGATTTAGTGAATCAAGGGGATTAGTTACCATGTGGATTCTCCACACTTCCTAGTTTTGGCAGAACAGAACACAGAAGCAGCTGTGCTCTGCAGGATGGACTTCATGATACTGAAAATGGGCCGAGAGAGCAGAATTTCAAACTATTGAAAGTGTAAAGCAGGGAAAAGATTTACTCATGAAGCATTTTCTATCACATATTCAGTTATCGTGCAGATCATGGCTTAACACGAAACCAGTAGATAATAATATGTTATTTCAGTTCTGCATATACTTGAAGTATACATATACATTTTACCTACCCTTAAAGGTAAAAGTGAGTTCACACTTTCAAGTAAAGAATCCTTCCTACAGAAAACATGCCTCTTTCGCACATATCAGATTTGTTGCTTATGCTTTGTCATCACATATGATGCATATCTCTTGAGAGGAGCTAACTCCGTAGTCCCCTAGTTTCACTGGAAATTAAAAGCCAATTTAGAGTGTTAAAAGGCAACAACAAACAGCAGTATTTTACAAAGCAATGCTTGTTGGTATATTTTTAAGGAGGAAAAACAACCTTATTTTAGAAGTTTCCTAAGGGAGTTGAACTTTACAAAAACTTTTCTTTACATTCTGTAAAAGCATTTTTAATTAAATGCAGCACTTCGCTGTAAAGTGAACAGGCATTCTATATGTCGAAATGATCCTTAGAAGCCATATAAAACTCTAGAAGACAATATATGTAAAAGCATTCTTAAAGAAAAGAAGAGCCACTATCCCGTGAAGCTGATTTCCAGATGTTTAGAAACATTAGAATTTCCTGTCAGTATATTTAGGTAACATTAAAATGAGGTTAACTTTGCAGTCTGCCAACCTTCTTCAAAGATGAAAGAGATCTCTCTGCATAAATTGCCTTATCTATATTTCACTGAAATAAGCTATGGAATCAACCGTGTAAAAAGCAGTAGTCTCCTTTTGCTAGTGTTATCAAGCAAACTTCTCTTGAAATTTCCCATTTTTTTCTCTTTTATATTTAAAATACAGTGAACTGTGTTTAAAAATACCATGTTGTTTGGATAAGTTTAAAATAGGTGAGGACAGGTAATACATATATTATTTAAAACCTAGTTTCTGTGTTCAAAATGGTTTTGTTTTATATATACTCTGAATATTACAGTACTGGAATCAACCAAATGTACATACACTGTACATTTTTACATTTTGTTCAGGAAGGACAGGTTTTGTAGGCTTGGACACAGCAGGTTTCCTTTGATGCTTAGTTTGCATACCTAGTACCTGCTGTGACCTGCACAATCCAGCCAGGATCTTACTAGTTTAATTGAAAATTGAAAGGCAACATACAGATGTTACAACAACAAGAGTCTCTACCTCTAAACAAAATAAATGATTTACCAAGAAAGCAAAAACTTCATTTTTTTTTTACTTCACTGTTTATATGATATATTCAAAGAGGTGATATCTGCAGTATAGCCTTCTGGACTTCCCATTCACTAGAAATATTTAGCTGTTTGTTTTTCCTCATGTCTTTTAAAAAATATATTAAAACAGATGCTAGTAAATTCTTAATGATATTACACAGGCACAGTCTTTAGTTTTATAGTTTTTTAGAAATATAAAGTATGTACATTTTTCTAGAAGGTGGAGGTGATTGCATATATTCAAACTTAAAAAACACATGTTTTTTGGTTCCATATATGGTGCAGCTACCACAGGAAGCCAGGTTTTATTGTAACAAAAGAAATTTCATACTACTGTAAACAAATTCAAGCTGGTAACTAGGGTGATAAAAGATGGATTTTCTTTCAATAGCTGTTCTCTAAAAAACTGACTTTGCTTAGGTGGTGTTATTCTAAAGATATTCTCATTAAGAGAGGATTTAAATATAATGATATAGAACAACACTTTAAAATGTGTGCTTTGAGTTAAATACAGGGGCTTCAGTTGAACAAAGTATTTAAATGTATGCTTAACTTTAAGCACTTGAGTAATCCCATCCCTCTTCAATAAAACATGTAGACGTGATTGATTTAAAGACTGCACCTCAGTATTTTGCTGAATATGTATAGAATTACTCAAATATTCTTTGGGTTCTTTGCAAATCCATATTTTAGTTGTGGACAAATAAAACAATGCTGCTTTAAAGAGGAACAGGGGTTTACTGTGGCAAAGCTAAATCCAGCATAATTGTTGTGTTTGTCTTCCTCTAATATTCAGTAACTGAAACAAAACCTGAATAATTTACCCCTGCTTCATTTGGGGTTAAATCACTGCAATTTAGCTTCTCTT
>NW_005842692.1:750763-771482 GCF_000455745.1 Alligator sinensis
ACATATGAAACAATTAGGAATCACCTGACATGCTCCCAAGTCGTAAACTGCTCCCCCCCTTTAAACAGGTATTGAGCAATTAACTGCTTAAGTTAAGTTACCCTAAGACCAGGTACACATGCAAAGTAGCTATAGCACCATAAAAAGCTTCAACCAGCTATAGACTTAGACTGCAAAAATATGTACTAACTTTATAGCTGGGAGCCCATGTCAGCTGACTGGGCTCCCAGCCACAGGGCTGCGCCTTGCTCAGCCTGAATCCTCTAAACCCTGGGGATTGAGGCTACCGTAATCCCTAAGGCTTGGGGGTGCATGAAATTCCCAGCCCACACAGGGCTTGGTTCCAGCTGCGTCTCACCCACTGCTGGTACCAAGAGTCCAGCAACTGGCAGGGCTTTTCGGCCTGGCTGTGCCTCATCACAGCTGGGACTGAGACGCTGAGCTATGGGGCTCCCAGTCCTGGTTGTGCCTCATGCGCAGCCAGGACCAAGAGAACCTGCAACTGACAGAGCTCCCACTTTCAGCTCTGCCCCATGAGTTGTGGGGCTCTTAGTTCCAGCTGTGCATGCAGTGAAACCAGGGCTGAGAGTCCCATCAATTGCAAGGTCTCTCGGCCCCAGCTGTACATGGCCCCTGTGACTTGGAGCCCCTTTAGCAAAAAGGACTCCCAGCTGTGGGTGCCTGCTCCTTGCCAGTGCAGGGGAAGCCCAGGATCAGGCTCCCTCTGCACTGGCAATCAGACATGATTGGATCTAAAGTGCGATCCCGCAGTCATGCCTCCTGCCATGTACGTGCAGCATGGCAGGAGGCTCAATTGTGTAGATTGTGCATTAGATCCAATCGCGACTTTACCTGCACACGTAGAGGGGGCCTTTGTGTCTATCCATGCAATTACACGATACTTAGCCACTAAATAAGCAACCTGTCCATGGTTTTGAGCACCTGTAGCTTCTGTTGACTTCAGTTCCGGGCATTCAGCTTATAACAAGTTGCCGTACTTCAAAGTATTGTATATTTTATTAATGTTTTTCATTTTCTGGTTTGCAGTAGAGCCTCATTACAATTAACATTAATATAAAGCCCTTTCATTCTAGATACCTAGTCATTATACATCTGCCTCTAGAATACAAACTCATTGTCTCTGGAGAACAGTTTTATAATGAAGGCATCCCATAATTAGTGTCTCTATAATAATTTTGTTGTGGCCTGGAAAAAATTATGATAAAGGTATTTAGATTTTGTATAAACACCCTGAGATATAAGGTATTAATTTATTTCTCACTCTTTTTATATCATTGTTAACAACACCAAACATCATTTCATGCTATATAATTTTTTATTCAGTTTGTTGTTTGATTGAAAGAGACGAGCTATTTTTCTCCTTACTGCTGTTTTAAAAGATTATCTTATTTTAAAGCCTTTTGAAGTCATCCTGGAATATAAAAATAAAACATCTGTGACAGATCTGTTTTAAACATATTTCATGTTTTAGGATCCAACGAGATCTGGCGGTCTGTGGTATTGGCTTGTTAATTTCTTGATGAATGGGTAGAAAGGCCAAGAAGTGCACTCAGTATGGCACGTCTTCTGAAGATAGATGATCTCAAATAAATTCTATTCCCAATCAGTTTTTGATTTGTTAGGTGTTAAACCATTTCTTCGTAAGGACAGTGTTTACAAGCCTTGTAATGAGACAGCCCTCTGAGACCTTACCTTTTCTTGCTGTAATTTTGATAAATGGAACTCTAATTCATAAAGGATATAGTGATTGAAGGGCAACTTTGGGTCTCATACACTTTCATTTAGATAAATGTTTGGTACAGTACAGAAAAACTGAGGTATACTCAGCAAAGTGATAAATTTATAAGAACAGCCAAACCAAAGCAGTTTACAAAGCAGCACAACTTGCTATATTTCTTTTACATAAATGCATGCATAATATTATAAAAAATATATATTTTAGAAAGATTGATCTGAATTGTTGAGTTCCAGAGTTGCCAAACTAACTTAGTACTTTCTAGTACACCACATTTCTTATGTTAATATGTTGTAGTATTTTTGTAATCAAGTAACTACTAGCAGTGTCACAAGCTAAGTAAAACAGACTAAATTTCAGCCTCCATTTCTGATGCTTGCCCTCAACTTTTCATAGTGCCAGCTGTACTTTTTTTCTGATTGAGAGAAGATAATTGTATATATAAATAATAATTCCAGAGAACTGAAATTAGTTTTATTGGTTATCATAGAAATTACTTACACTGCAGTTATTCTTAGCTAGTGTTTTTGGGTGGTTCCTTTGGAGAAATTCAGTTCTTCCGAAAGGGAAAAGTTTTTAGAGTGCTCACTAGAATCAGGAAAAGTGTGAAAACAGTCTGTGCAAGCTTTCTCCTGCAATGATGCCATTTCATCTTGCCAGTACCAAAGTATTTCAAAGGAGAAACTACTTTTTTAGTCAAATAATGTTACTGTGGTACTAATAACAAATGGATACAGAATTCTAATTTACTAAACAAATAAGATCACTTGTGATCTAAATTAAACTAAATTCCTATATTCCATTTTTCCAAATCCCTTTGTCTCTATTTTTGTAGACTTTTATTTAAAAATGTATCATACTTGGACTGAATATTTAAAGCCTTCAATCTCTTGGTCATTAGTTCAAATTTAAATCATGTCAATATTTATAGTAAGATGTTTCCATATTCCTTTATCAGAATCTTCTGCTTTCCAATGGCAAGGGAGATTGGACCAGCTGATAGGCTCTGGCACCCATCATCCCCTGCATACTTAAGCTCGCCTAGGATTTTTGAACGCTTCCAGCTCCTACCCTATACCCTGTCTACCCTTTATTGTAGCAAATCTTTTTTGATGCTGCAGGTCTGAATACCTGATTTTTTCTCATTGTTTCAGACTGAGATGGGTGTTGTTTTTGTGTTCCTCACAGCTTTGGGGGTTCACTATTGGGTTAACTGCAATAGGATATCAAAGGCTAAGTTTACAAAGTTAAAATGTCGGTTTGTCTCCATTTGTGGCTATTGGTCGGTGCTGGTGAAAGGATAAATTATCTAAAAGAAGACGTTTCATTTTTCATTACCATGATCAGGCACTCACTAATAAGGCTAGTGGTGTTCCTTCCAATAACTGCCAGTGGCATTATTAAGTTTAATAATATCCAGGGGTTTGAACACGCAATAGATTTACGCCTGAAGATATATGGTATATAGTCATGCATTGGTATAACTTACTCAAATCTTGTGTGGAGCTGATCACTTACCCCAGAGAAAATCAGGGGCAAAACTACACCAGAAGACATACCATGTGTCTGCTTCTCTTCCCTGGTAGCCATTTGCTTAGTCCTAACAAGCTATTTCCAATTCTCCAGCAAACCAGTATTTGAAGCATTGTAATAGCACATACTGCAGTATCCCTCCAAGGAGATCTGGCTTGTTGGTTCCAGACACAAGTGTAATTTACACTGGTACAAATCAAGAGAACTGACTCCAATTGAGGGGTCAGAAGGGGAGGACATAGAAGCATCTGATGCATGGTGGCATATCACCAGTATTTATTCAGAAGTTCTGAAGGAGCTTAAACTTGAAATTGTGGATCTGCTGATGTGACCCATCACTGAAATCAGCCTCTATAATGGAGGACAAGAGGGTAGACAAAATAAAACCACTCTTTAAAAATGATTCCAGAGGGGAACCAAGGAAGTACAGAACAATGAACCTAATTTCTCTTCCTGGCAAACTAGGTCAAAATTATAATGGTCTGTCACATTTGTCCTCAGTAAATCTGAACAGGATTTACTGAGGAAGAGTGAGCATGGCTTTTGTAAAGGGAGTTCATACCTCACTAATCTACTCAAGCTCTTCGAGGGCATCAACAAGCAATGAGGATCAGTGGGATCCGGTTGACAGAGCGTACCTGGACTTTCAAAAAGCATTTGACAAAGTCCCGCAACAAAGTATTTAATGAAATTAGGCTGTTGTAGTATGAGAGTCATGGTCCACTTGTAGATCAGTAACTGACTAATGGACAGAAAACAGAGTAGGTATAAATGTTCAGCTCTCACAAAGGAGGGGGATAAACAGTGGAGTCTGTCAAGGGTCTGTGCTGGTATCTGTGCTGTTTAATGCATTTGTAAATTATTGGAAATGGAAAGGAGGAGTTAATAGTGAGGTGACTGCTTTTGCACATAGCACCAAATTCTCCAGGGTGGCAAAAAGCAAAACTAACTGTGAAGATATGCAAAGGGATGTAGCAAAACTGAGAGACTAGGCACTGAATAAGTTCAGTGTTGATAGTGTGAAATGATGCACATGGGAAAGAATAACCTGAGGTGCACATATATAGTGATGGACTCTACATTAACTGTCACTACTCAAAAAAAGAGTTCTTCATATTCTTATGGATAGTTCTCTAGAAATATCAACTATCTGTGGAACATAAGTAAAAAAGACAAAAGGTTAGGAATTTCTAAAAAGAGATGTGAAAACAAAACAGGAAATGGTCATTGACCCTGGACTTCAGAAAAGCAAACTTCAGCTCACTCAGGGAACTGATGGGCAGGATCTCCTGGGAGGCCAGTCTGAGAAGGAAAGGAATCCAGGAAAGCTGGTTGTATTTTAAAGAAACTTTACTGCGGGCGCAGAAGGAAACCATCCCGATGCACAGGAAAGCAAGCAAGTATGGCAGAACACCAGCTTGGCTTAGCAGGGAACTCTTGAGTGAGCTAAAATATAGAAAGGAAGCTTAAAAGAAGTCAAAATTTGGACAAATGGCTAGAGAGGATTATAACGGTATTGTTAGGGCATGCAGGGATAAAATCAGAAAGAACAAAGTGCAATTGGAGTTGCAGCTAGCAAGGGATATGAAAGATAACAAGAAGGGTTTCTATAATTATGTCAGCAGCAAAAGGAAGATGAGGGAAAGTGTCGGTCCCTTATTGAATGGGGGAGGCAACTTTGTGACAGATGATGCAGAAAAGGCTGAAATGCTCAATTCCTTTTTTACCTCAGTCTTCACAGGCAAGGTTGGCTTCCAGACTACTGCACCTGGCAGCACAGTTTGGGGAGGAAGTGAGCAGCCAACAATGGTGAAGGAACAGGTTAGGGATTATTTTGAAAAGCTGGCATTGTACAAGTCCATGGGGTGAGACACGGTGCACCTGAGGGTGTTGAGGGAGTTGGTCAATGTAATTGCAGAGCCATTGGCCATTATCTTTGAAAAATTGTAGTGGTCGGGAGAGGTCCTGAACGATTGGAAAAAGGCAAATATATAGTACCTGTCTTTAAGAAAGGGAAGTAGAAGGATCGAAAGAACTACAGCCTCAGTTCAGTCCTTGGTAATATGGAGCAGGTCCTCAAGAAATCCATTTCTAAGCAGTTGGAGGAGAAGAAATAGACTAGGAACAGTCAGCATGGATTCACCAAGGTTAAGTCTTGCTTGACCAACCTAATTACTTTCTATGATGAGGCGACTGACTCTGTGAATGCAGGAAGAGCAGTGGATGTAATATATCTTGATTTTAGCAAGGCTTTTGATAAGGTCTTTCACAACTTTCTTGCAAGTGAGCTAAAGAAGTCTGGGTTGGATGAAGGGACTTCAGGGCGGATAGAAAACTGGCTAGATCATCCAAGTTAAAAGGTAGTGGGCTTGATGTCTAGTTGGCAGACAGTATCAAGTGAAGTGCCCCCAGGGGTCAGTCGTGGGGCTGGTTTTGTTCAATACCTTCATCAACAACCTGGAAATGGGATGGAGTGCACCCTCAGCAAGTTTGCAGATGACATGATGCTAAGAGGAGTAGTAGATCACTCTGGAATAGGACTAGGATTCAGAGAGACCTATATAAAATGGAAGATTGGACCAAAAGAAATCTCATGAGGTTCAATAAGGACAAGTGCAAAGTCTTGCACTTAGGACAGAACAATCCCATGCACCAGTGCAGGCTGGAGACTGAGTGGCTAAGCAGCAGCTTTGCAGAAAGGGACCCGGGGGGTCACAGTGGACAATAAGCTGAATATGAGCCAACAATGTCCCCTTGTTGCAAAGAAGGCTAATGGCATACTGGGCTGCATTTGTAGGAGCATTGCCAGCAGATCAATGATTCTTCCCCTCTGTTTGGCACTGATGAGGCCACATGTGGAGTACTGTGTCCAGTTTGGGCCTACCGCTACGGAAAGGATGTGGACAAATTGGAGTCCAAAGGAGGGCAACAAAAATAGTAGGGGTGCTGGGGCACATTACTTCTAAGGGAAAGCTGAGGGAACTGGGCTTATTTAGTGTGGAGAAGAGAAGACTAACAGGGGATTTAATAGTAGCCTTCAATTACCGAAAGAGTGGGTCCAAAGCGGATGGAGCTAGACTGCTCTCAGTGGTGGCAGGTGACAGAACAGGGAATAATGCTGTCAAGTTGAAGCAAAGGAAATTTAGGTTAGATCTTAGGAAAAACTTTCTCATGAGGAGGGTAGTGAAGCACTGGAACAGATTACCCAGAGAGGTTGTGTGTGCACTTTCCAGCCTTAGAGGTTTTAAGACCAGGCTAGACAAAGCCTTGGCTGGGATGATCTAGTTGGGGACGGTCTGGCTTTGATCAGGAGATTGAATTAAATGACCTTCCAAGGTCCCTTCTAACCCTGATTTTCTATGATTTTATGATTATGCCAACATATAAATCCATGGTACAACCAAACCTTGAATACTGTATTCAGTTCTGTTCCCCCACCTCCAGAAACATAGAATAGAATGAGAAACAATACAGAGAAATGCAACAGGGATGATGAGGGATATGGAGAGGCTTCTGTACCAGGGAAGACTAAATAGGCTATGACCTATCAGCTTGGAGGAAAAACAGCTAAGGTGTGAGATATAATAAAAGTCTGTGAAATCATGAATGGTGTGGAGAAAATACATCAGGATTTACTATGTGCCGTCTCTCACAATACTAAAACTAGGGGATAAATAATGAAGTTATTTGGTAGTAAGGCTAAACTGAGCAATATGAAGGGGTTTTTTTTCCACACAGCATGTGATTATTTTGTGAACTCATCTCCATACTTTGTTGTGGAGGCTGATAACTTAACCAGGTTCAAAAGAGGATTGGACTACTTAATGTAGAATGGGTCCATCTGTGGATATTTAACATTATACTTAAAATTATAACTTCCAAGTTCAAACCTCTCTAACTGCTGGAAGCTGTAAGAAAAGAGGGGAAAAGAACCGATCATATATAAACCCTGCATAAATACTTTTCCCCTTAGTAAGTGGTACATGGATACACCTGTGATCTGACCCAACATGGCACTTAAGTCCCACTTAAGTGTGCTACATCAATGTTAATGTACTGTGCGTCCTGAATTGAAGTTGAAGGCGTATAAAAATAAATAAGTGCCATACATTCTGCATAATCTCTTACATTATTTTCCTTGAAAAAGTGGGAGATAGTACCAGGTAGCATACTGGCATATGTTAGTGGTGGGGAAAAAAAGACTTGTCTGTCTCCGATTGTGAAAGAATCAGTGTTGATGCTAAAATGTTATTTGAAGGATACCACACTGTGATACTGTTTATAGTTGCCATGCACCATTCTCTCAGACAGTTATTTCAGTATCTTGAAACTTTTTTTGAGAAGGTAATCACTTTTTATAATTTCCTCATCTAACAGTACAGATTAAACGTTATAGTTTTCAGAAGTGTGCCAGAAGGTACCTTTCTTAAGCTGATGTGTTATTCTTCTGAAGAGCGCTTATCAAGGTAGATAAAAATGGATGTGAGCAGAGTTCTTGATAAAATAATTGTTACAGGTCTTGTTGATATCAAGATTTTACTGACTCATTTTATAAATTTAATATTTACATTTTAGTTATTTTTTTTAATCACCCAGAGGTAATTTTCAAAGTTGTTTCAAAAAGGCTGAAAAAGATAATGCACATTCTGTAATGACTGCTAAACTTCTTATAAAATGTTATCTCTGTTTGGAGTGTTCTACTTTTTCAAAATAAAATTTGTTTACAAAACTACACACACACACACACACACACACACACTCTTAAAGACTTTAGGACTGCTGAATCATTGACTATGAATGCTTTATACAAAAAAGTAGATGCTCAAAATCATATTTTTGCTTTTTATTTAGGCACTGAAGAAGATGTAGTAAAGTCAAAGAAAACCTTCCGAAGTCAAGCTGTAGTGAATCAAAATGCAGAAACTGAGCTCATGCTGGAAGGTGATGATGATGCTGTCAGTCTGCTCCAAGAGAAGGAAATTGACAACCTTGCAGGTAATTAATTACATATTTCCTATTAAAGTGTTAACAGCCAAATTTTGTAAAAATCTTAATATTAACCTTTGCAACTAATCTCCTAGGTTCCCGGTTATTTAATGGGCTGCTGGTGGTGTTTATTGTTGCTCTGCAAACAGATTACATATCTACTGGGTTCAATAGGATGCCCTATACTGTGACCTGGCAAAATTGATTAAGCAGTATCTCCTTGTAGAATGCTCTTGAGTTTGTTCACGGAGGTTTAGCAAAGCCTAGGGCATTGCACTGCTGCTTACAGAACTGCTAGGTGATGCACATGGAGGACTACAGCAGTGGAAATGGACACAATGACTATTCCCAGAATTCAATCTTTTGAGAGTCAGTATGTTGTAGTGTGGAGCAACACTTCCGTTCTTCGCAGCCTCTTCTCTCTGAGGAATAAAGGAGGCTGTTGAGAAACTTCAATCTCTCACTTCTTGTAGATTCACCTGTGGTTTCCTTTCTCATTGGAGCTGGGGGTATAAAACTGCTTACTCTGTATTCCATGGTGAGAGGATGGGAAAAGGGATTGCACCTGGCTGCAGATGCGAGCATAAGAATAACTGAACATTACTAATTTTGGGAATGGGACTGTCAAAGTCAACTGAGATCAGATCTCTGATTTATTCAGGGAATTGTGTTCTACTATTTATTGGGCAGTGAAGAACCATGTCATATTATGAAAGAAATCTAAAAGACTGGCACTTGTTAACATGTTGAAGAAGAACTTTTGAGTCATCACTGAGTTTCTACCTATGTTCTTCTTACTCCCATATGTTCTTGTGATGTCACACGCAGGGGAAATTTAAAGTAAAAATGTAGACAATATATGAATAACAAAAACACTAAAAGAAAAATTAGTCTAGGGCTGTGATTCTCAAACACTTTTGGGTTGGCTACCCATTTTTTTATTGTTTTACTATGATTTACCCCTAAAATCCCCTGTGATTGACCGAAAAAAAATGCTTTCTCACAACAATTACACTGTAACCTCTCCAATGACCTAAGGTATATTTCAGACTTGCTTTTCTGTTCCTTCCTTTTTTTTCAAATATATTTTGCCTTTGCAGCTGCTGCTTGCCCATTTCTTCCCCTTGCCTACTCTTTAGAGATATGCGTATCCTAGTTTGAGAAACACTGGTCTAGTGGTTTGAAATTAAATTAAGAAAAAGCCTAACTGATGTTGGGACTAAGCCATAAACATTTTAATCTTCAACAGTCCTATTTGTTTGATTTATTTAAAAATGTATATTTGTGACCATTGCTGGATGTTTTCCTGCCTTACATGGATAACATACTCTAGACAACTACTGTGCTAGTTTAAACTAGATCCCCTTTCTAGGATTTTATAGCAATGAAAAGTCAGTGGCAGTGCTGTCAGGTTCCAAATCATTATCCTGGACATGTACCATAAATAAATATAAAAATATATAGTTATAGTTACATAGTTTCTATGGTTTAAAGGGAAGTTTTTGAAACATTGCTTAAAGCTGTATAGTGATCTGGGGGGGGAAATGTCACCCAGCCTAGAAGCCTTTACAGTCGATTGTAAATTTAAGTTCTTGTATATACTGCATCATGGCAATCAAAGCATGCCCTTTAGTTCTTTTCCTCTATAAGAAAGTGACATTTCCATTGTGAAATCCTATATGTATATACAGAGTACATCTGATCAACAATCACCATATTATTTTTATCTCAAGACTCGTACCACTACAGATTTTACACTTCACCATTACTTTCTGAGATTCAACTGTACATATTAGAACAAATTAACTTCTCACACGCGGGCAGGGTTATTTGCCATAGGAATGTCACTAATTAGCCTGCGTGTTCCCCATCACAAATAGCTCGGCAAGCAAGATAAGTCCACAGTGAAATTTTGAATGTTACAAACGCAGGTCAGTGCCATCTCCTGATAAATGGATCTCATCATCCCCATGGAGTTTGGTTCTATTGTGTAGCATCAGGCAGTGCCTCAGTTGCACTGCTAATGGACATCAACAGTGTCACTATTTCCTGGTTATTCTCCTTTCTGGAACTCTAAAACTTAGCGTGATATATGCTACTACATGTGGGCAGGGTTCTCCAACTGGATTAAATAATGGGGAGATGACATTGTAGTAATAACATGAATGCGTTAAGTGTTACTTACCAACAAAAAAACCCTCCTAGTGTTTTAGTTTTACCTTCTTGCTAGCCCGGATCTTTGAAACTAAGCCTGTCTTGCCTACCTGTAGGGAAGCAACAGCTGAGAAAACAAATATAGTAGTTAATGATCCTATAACATTACTCTTGGGCTCATGCCAGCTCCACAAATCTCTGCAAACCCTGCAACTGGTTTGTTGCATGTCTTTGCACCAAATACCAATAGCTTTTACAATATCACAGCTATGTGATTTCAAACACAAGCCTTGGCAACTGAAATTAAAAAAACCAACTGGTAGCTGTTTTCCTGTTAAAGTCAAGCCACACAACAGCAAACTCCTTATGTTACTTGAAAAAACAGAATGTGGCTGTCTTCCGAAGAGTAAATATGTAAAAATGTCACCTTTTGTACAAACTGTCACCTCCATATACCAACTGCCAGATCTACTTGGCTTTGTGATTAGTTTGGTTTTTTTTGAGGGGGGTGAGGGGGCTGGTTTATGGTTATTTTATATTTTTTTACTCATGTTCATAGAACAACTAAGGTTGACGAGTGAAATGAATTCTTTTTCTCCTCATTATTATGAATAGAGTTAGACAAGGAGTAATCCATCAGAATAATTTTCCAAATGAAATTTAGTTTCCACAAAATCTAAACTTTCTGATTTCACCTGAATTTTTTTAAACTCACTTTACGTGTTCAACTTAAGATCAGCTCAACAAATAACTAAACTAAGTTCCCCTATAAGTGCATTTCCTTACAGGAGGAGTTGTTTGTGCCTTCATTCTCTCCTATTGGCATGACTCCCTGGAGGGCTGAATCTCCAGGAGTAAAATATCAGTTTGCCTCTGACTGGACAACAGGGTGTATCGTAAGACTCTAGTTGTATCATGGTACAGATAGTCTATGGAGCTATGAAATAGGGGGCATTGGGCTCTGGATCATCTACTATGAGGCAAAAATTCAGTTTAAAAAACATAGTTTAATACTGAAGCAATCCAAGGCAAAAATGTCAAATGAAATGTTTCAAAAATTCCAAATTTATATTTTTTTTCATAATTTCCATTCCACAACTTTAATTTCAACTTTTGTTTTTGCTTTAGGACACAAAACAAACATTTATGTGTTGGAATTTTTCACAGGAGCGAGATTTTGAACTTTGCTTAAGTGTAATTATGAAGAGAATTGTTCCAAACATAGGAAGAATTGCTTATTGTGTGTATTATGATAATGCACAGGAGACCCTAATGAGGACCAAGTTGTACTTGAAATTGCACAAAAACTAACAGTTTAATTTAACAGTGTACAATTAACATTAAAAGCAGTGTTCCCAAAGACAGGAAATTAGAAAGTATAATTATAATTACTGATGGTAGAGCAAGGTAGATAAAACCCAGCTTGACTTTCAGATCTCAGGTTAAGTTTGAAGGGTTTGCCATGATAAATTACATTGTAATAATTTTAACAGAGTACTTTTGAACTGGAAGTGTTTGAGATACAGCAATGTGGAATACTGCAATTCTGAAGATGGTTACTCTTCAGAATAGAACCACACTTTGGTCTTTCTATATTCAAAGATATACCAATTGAACTTCTTGAAAACTCAGTTACTTAAATGGGTGTGAGATTGTGTGGGCTCTCTTAAATCAATTCAAATCTAGTTTATACTGATTCAAATTACCTCAAAAAGAATCAAGTTAAACTAAATCAGTATAAACAAGGTTAAAATTGAATTAAGATTGTCCATGTAGGATTTAGCACCCATTTAACTAATTCTATTTAAAATCATGTCTCTACTTAAACTGGTGCAGTTTTCAAATAAACAAGACCTTTAGTTATTAAAAAATATTAACTCAGAAAATATAAATGTTGCTTTGTAAAGTTAAAAATGAAAACCACTAATAAAACTGGAAACAAACAAAAGGCTGATCTTCCAAACATACATGTGACTTCTCTGTAAGAACCTTTCTTTTCAGTGACCCTCTTGCAGATATTTTTTATCAGCCCTAGGGACAAATCAGTGTAAACTGTAGTTTGATAAATTACATGTGGCATGAGGGATTTATTTTTTATGTGAATGTATACTGGATTGTTTTGTTATCAAATAATCCGACTATTACATGAATTGTAACAAGGATTTCTCAATTTGCAACTTCTTTACTTTTTGCATTTTTAATTAATTCTAGTGATGATGTGGAGCTCTAGGTCAGTTGGACCCATCTTTTCTTAATTTGCATAATAGTTTCAGGATTTTATTTGCAGTAATATCGTAAATGACTTACATGGTATGGTCAATTACTGTATCGTTTTAAAATTTATACTTGCCCTAGTATTTACATATTGAAATGTAACATTTTTCTGTTTTGATTTTAGCTCCTTTCCTTCCCAAGCTGTTCACTTCAAGAGGCAAGTCATATGTTTGTGAGAACAAATGATTAAGGTAGTCCAGTCTAGTATAGCAAATTTCTAATATGAAGTTGTAAATCAGTGGTAGCACAACCAAACCAATTGTAGTGGATTTGATAATCTCTAATTCTTCTGTATCCTCTCTAGTATTTTACTTTATTTTTCTGATGCTCCAGTAGGGCCCTCTGCACTTACAATTTCCTTTAGGAGCCTGAAAATTCAAATTTACTAACACTTTATTCTCCTCTTGAGCAGATGATTTCTTCATAATGAAAAATATATTGATGTGTTTCATGATAAACTTGTACTTCCAATATGGAGTACATATTAACTGATAATTAGAGTTGTCTTTACAACCTTTTAACAAACAAAGGTATAAGACTAAATAAGAAACTGGAGAATGATTACATTTTCAGCAAATGAAATGTTGTGAATTCAGGATTTTTAGGAGTAAATTATGCCTGCTACTGCCTGCCAGTAGTTCCCATTGGTTTCAATGAAAGTTGTGTGCATGTGTTGAACAGTGGAATTTCTGAACCTTTTGGAAGATTCTTTATTCCACAAATAGCTGTACTTTTCATCTGCATAATTATGTAGTTGGAGGTACTTTCTTTGAGTGCTTGCTATTAGGACCAGGTAGCTAAAGTGTATCAGGCAATATATATATTCTCTCTCTGGAAAGACATAGAGAACGAATATATACACACACACTAGTCCAGTAAATAGTGTATTGTAATTTATGGACATGGCAGAAAGAAAAGAAATGAAGAGGTGTAGAAAAAGATCATCCTTGCATGGGAGTTAGAGGAATCTGTCTAGGTACTTATATGGCCCTAGACAACAGAAAGAGTGCTTCACAAGTTTTTATGAATTCTCACAAATACTCCGTGAAGATAAAATGGGTTATTCTTCTCATTTTTTTAAGGTAGAAACCTGATCACAAAGTAGTTGAGTTGTTCATGGAAAAAAGCTACTAATTAAGCGCAGAACATTTTAATCCTAATGCAATACTTTATCTACAAAACCATCTTTCCGCCCTGCCAGTAAGGCTTGGGTTGGAGGGAGGAGTCCATCATTAGTATAAAGCAAGAGTCAGTGCTCTGAACTTCACTGATAAAATGTTACTAATAAACAATACTGCTACCTGCTGCTGAAGCAACCGATCTTTGATCCCAGCCAGCATCAGGAAAGGAAGCAATGCAGCCCTCCATCCAGACATCATGGTGGTGTGCTGAATGCATTGACTTCCTGCCCCGTGCTAAGAAGAAGGAAAAAAAAGTTGGGTCTTGGGAATTTGACAGCTTGTAGTTGTAATAATGAGATACAAGACCTTTCATTTCCAGGTCATCCGTTCAAATTCAGGCAAGATTGGTAGAAACCAAAAGTTACCAGCATCTGTTTGGTAGCTTTTGCAAAATAAACTTTTTTTTTTCAGTTCTTTCACATTCACAGCTATCATCATAATACTGAGAAATTTTTAGTGGAAAAATATTTTTAGTATTTATATTTAGAGTAAATTAGAATAGTTTCAAAAGTTCTAATAAGTTAAAACTATGAAACATTCTTCAAAATAAAAATGTAAACCATTTAGCCCTTAAGGGATATTTTCAGTTACAGGTCCTAACAAACATTTCCTTTAAATTCCTGACATGAGTTTGAAGACTGGTATAGACCTAGGTAAAATAATTAGATTCATAAATAGCTACCACCCTATGGAGGTAATCGAAAAAATCACAAAACCCTTCTGATATCAATATTTTGGGGGTAGAAAATTTAGACAGGATAATACTGAATCTGTCTCTTAAATAGATGTAAAATATGTTTTGTGGAGAAAATGCCTGTTTAAATGTATTCCATTATAGTAGTATCTCCTATGGTCATGATACATAACTGGACTTTTTTTATATTTAGTAAGATTGAAGATTACCTGATACATTGTATATACAGTTGTTCTTTTTTTAAAAAAAACATTATTAAGAGTGGTAAGACACCTTTTAATTTTTTCCTATTTCATTACCAGCTCACCCTGGCCACTATATATTACATCTCTTCATGCATTCCTTTGTAGTTAGGCAATTAATGGATTTTTCAATTTTGTAGCCAAAGAAGAAAAATGAATTTGGTCCTAGTCAAACTGAAACAGAAATTTTCTAGGTGTTTTGTTGAAACCCAGAAATGTATTAAGGGGTTACCTGAAATGTTTGGATTGACTTGAAATGCAGTGCTTTGTTTTGTTTGGGAGTTATATATCCTTCTTTTTAAACAAAATAACCTTTTTTTCCCAATACCAGTCAATTTTTAAACATGTTTGGAAATGAGAAGTAAAAAATTTCATTTTTTAAAATGTTGAAATGTTTTCCTGCATTTTTTCAGATGTACTATTCAGTAGTCCTCCAAAATCCATCTGTCCATGAATTTACTATTTGTTGGAGGGGAAAATGGCCAACTCTATTCCTTACAAATTAATATTCCAGAGTTTTCCTTGTCCCTCTCTTTATTATAGAGGAACATAGCCACACTAGTCTTGTGCTTACAAATAAGGATAGTTTACTGAATCAGATTTCTGGTATGTAATTATTATATATTCAGAGTTGTATCATTAGGCCATTGTATTAGGAAGAAAATGTTTGTATGAGTTCAGTTTAAAACATAAATTCAGGCATCCCTTGGGGGGGAATTATTTTGGTTGTGGACACAGCTACATTTGGGGCCTTTCAGAGGGGGGAGGCCTCAAAAGGGCAACAACTTTTGAAGGGCAAAAAGATTCAAATGTAGCAAAACCCCTCCAACTGAATCCTAATGAAGAAGTGTTAATGTTGGAGTGATATTGCTACATTCGAATCTTTCTCAGCTCCTTCACAGAACAATTAGATCAAAATATCTGTTGCCCTTTTGAAAGCTTCCCCTTTTGAAAGAACTCCACTGTACTCTCTTGTCTCTTCCTCTGTACTTCTGTGATATATTTGTTTCAATCATGGAAAATGTAAAGGAATGGTTTCAGCAACATCCTATTTTTAGATATTATGTAGTGTAATCAATTTGGTTTCACACTGATATCCAAAATTCAGTATTTATAGGATAGCTGTCTTACATGAATGAGCTCCCGAGAAAAATTTTAAAGAGTTCCTCCCCCATCTTACCATGTCAGTCTTCTCTTTCATTCCACTCCTAAAATTGTGTATTTCTATCCATGAGTTTTGGCTAGTGAAGTCCCTGTTGCCGAGGGGCAAAGTAGTTGTTTTTCATAGCTTAAATTAGTAGTTGGATTTCTTAGTCTTCTTTCCTTTCCCAGTGGCAAATTTGTTGCTTCAGAATTTTTATTGGGTGCTGACAGCCTTTTTCATGTCCTTTTTGCTCAAACCCCCATGTCAGTCTCACGGGAGCAAATCACTCATGACCGTCCATCCTGGAGGTCATCAGTCCAGAGCAGAGCACTGCCCTTCTAACAGCGGCTCATGGCAGAGGCAGTGAGGAAGTGCGTGGCCAGGAAAAAGAGGATCTCTCATGTCCAGTCCTGGTCACTGTCCTGCCCCTGCTGCAGCAGATTGTTCAGGGCAAAGATTGGGTTTATAAATCACCTGCATACCTGTGTGACCTAGCCTCAGCCCACAGCCCCCGCCCCCCCACACACACACACACCCTCTCCTCTCTCTTGTTTCTCCTTTTTCCCCTTTTTTCTCCCTTTCTCTTTTCTTCCCTTTTTTTCCCCCTTCCTTTCTCTCTTCTTCCTCCATCTTCCGCCCCCACCCCTTCCCACCGCTGGATGCAGTCATCTTTGCTTGCAAAGGATGAACAGCCTATTCAGTTTACTAGGGAACACCATTCTTGCCTTGTGTGGATTGGGTGCATTGCTGTTTAATATTGCCTTTGCAATGAGCAAGTAAGCATGAACCTAACAGGTCTCCTAAGGCTTGCTTCCCCCCAGGGCTTATCATGTCCATGCATTATTTAGACCCTGTTCACATTTTTTAGCTCGTACCATGCAATCTGATCCATGCAGGTAGATCCCTATTTTTCTGTGGAAATCAAGTGCTTTAGCTGGGGGGTTGCGCAGGCCTACAAATCTTCTTCCACTGAATAGTTTGCAGGACTGAGATTTAAAACTGAAATTCTGTTAGCATCAACTATAAAAACAAAAGTGAAATCTGTTCAGTTTCTCTGGTCACTATGGATGGTTTGGTTTGGTTTGGTTTGGGGATTTTTCTCCTCAATGCTGTATTATAAAAACTAATCAGAAGTGTCAGTAGCATAGTTTGACTACCATTGGTCTCAGTCCCCACCATTCCAAGAAATTCTTAAAGTGGCAGCTGTACTAAAAAACAGGTGCAGTCAGCCTTACTGAGAATCTCTCATTGGCAGTCAAGAAGGGGAAATTCAATTTAAAATTGGTTTGAAATAATTGAAAAACTGCCCATCCTCTCTGAGCATGTTTCCACTGTCATTTCCTTTCTCCAGAACCTAAAGAGAAAGGCTCTAAAGAAATAAGAGCCTTGTAGCATGTCCAGAAGGTCTGGCTTTTCCAAACTGGTGGAAGGGGGGGAGGGGGGAGGAGAGTGAATGACACTCTTGGTTCAGAGATGATCCCTTTTATTAGCCCAACTAAGAAATCACAAAAAAAAAAAAAATCTTTTTCTGCAAGCTTTCAGGATCACATGCGATTTCTTAGTTGGGCTAATAAAAGGTACAATCTCAGAACCAAGAGTTCTAGAGTTTTGCATTTCTTTTTGTCTCAGACCAACACAGCTACCAAATACATACCAGGAATGAATTCCTGAATTCTCACTTCCCCTTATTTCAAATCAGTGAGGCTTCATTGACATGACAAGGGATACAAATGTTGCCAAAGACTAAGCCAAAGAGACCTCTGTGAAGCAGCTCTATCAGATCAGAAGTAGGTACAGCAACAAAAGAGAGCTCAGACTGTATTTGGGGTTTGGTCCCTTGTCTCACTCCGTTGTTTCAGTCACTGTCAGATCCAGTCGGCAGGTTGCTAGGTAGCCCTCTGCTAGCTGTGCTTTTCCTTTTTCTTATGAGATGCCTTATTGTTCTGCACTGAGAGCTGTAGTCATACCAGAGACACACTGGCTTTGAAATAGGCATGTTCCAGATCATTTGAGGTTTCACAGGTCAAAAGCAAACCTGTAAACTCCACCTGGAAGCCAATAAGCAGCCAGTGTAGATCACAAGTATTGGTCTAATACATTCACAGCAGGACGGCCACTTAACAAGCAAGTTGTCCTGTTCTTAACCAGCCTTAGCTGCTCAATAGTTTTAAGGTGTAGCCTCATGTGGAGCACGTTTTATTAATCTAATTTCGAGGTGTCAAATGTGTACGTCGAGGTAGTGAAGTCCAGCTCTTAAACAGTTGCAAGCTCTTGGCCAGATGTAAATGATTAAGGACAGTCATGGTCATGCTGATACCTGCTCATCTGGCAGCAGCTGAGACAGGATCTACTATGTCCCCGAGCCAGGATAAGCCCATGTGATCAGTTCAAGGCGTTAGCACAATGCGAGGACACAGTTCAACTCTTCTTGCAGGCTGCAAAATGGAGCCACGCTTTAACTGCCCCAAGGGACAAACCCTACTGCAACTGCAGCTATTAAAATGGTTCATATTGTTCTGTAGATAGACCAGGAGATGTTTCACTGGGGCAGGAGAGAGGAAAGTAACCTGCCTGAAGTGTGGGTGGCACAAGAGGAGCTTCATCCTGCACCCTCGAATCACTGGAGTTTTTTTTGTATTGACTTGGGTAGGAGTAGGATGAAGGTCTGTAGCATGGATTTTTTCCACCCTATTTTGAACACGGCAGACAGGAGCATTCTCCCTTTGAACACTGTAAAACACAACTGTTTTAGAATAAGACCGCCAATCCTATAAATGTCTCTTTAAGCATCGCACAGCAGATACATAATTCAGGCAAAAATCTGACCCCGGATGTGCATGTGTGGATCTCATTGAAATGCAAGCCACATTTGTACAAGTGAATAGTAGATTTTGTCCCAGGGGTGTTTTAAAGCGACACTATAAACGTATTTTTCATAATTTTTGGGGGGGGGAAGTATTTACTTTTTACTTCATTAACCACAACAGTATTTAAACTGTTTCTTTTTTACATTTATGTTTTTCTTTAATGCAAGCACATTTGTTTGTTGTTATGGCACTGCTCATGAGAACGGAGCTTCTGGAAATGGTTAGTTGTCACGTTTGGGAAAAGCTTTGAAGCAGTTCTTTATTATTTTTAGGGCACAAATTTTGCAAAACACACACACACACACACACACACACACACACACACACACACACACACACACACACACAACGTGGATTGAATGTTAGGATTTTGGCCTGCCCACTTTGAAAGAGCCCATTCACATTGAAAGATGAGGGGAAAAGAACATATCACTTCCCTCACACTCACTAGGAAACATGATTTGAACAAGCAACCCCAAAAGTCGTGGGCTAGACCTTTGTACAAGTGATGGGTTGGAGGTTTGTTTAGCATGTTACTAGTGAAGGAGCGGTGGGAGAGGAAAGCATGGCTGTCCAAGTATAGCAGCTGAGGTTTTTTGCTATCAACAAGTTGGTCCGAATTGCTGCACATAGTGAAACCTGGCAGTAACAATGTGCGATGGGTGTTGAATACATCTTTGCCTAGAAATGCCTTTAGTTCTTTTTTAGGATTTTCACTGAGCTCATGTCCATTTCCACTAGATGTGAGAATACAAAAGGTGTCACTACACTGGTGTGAAGATATTTCATGGGTTTTTTTAACTGAAGATTTTTTTCTCAGACTACTTCTTTTGGTCAGATATATAATGGTGATAGGAAAAATGATGGCCACATTTTCTAAATTCTGCATATTAGAAACGTATATTTTTTTTCTTCTGCAGCAATATGTACATTATGCTTTTTAAAAAAAATACTTTTCAGTATTTCTCTTTACTCCGAATCCTTTTGCCTGTTTTTCTTTTCTTTTTCCTAGTCTTGCCTACAAGCTGTTTCTGCTTGTTTCTTCATTATGTGATTAATAGTTGGGTTTTGTGTTACTTTTTATGTTTAAAATGTTTCCATGCACGTTTTAAAACAGTCCTTTCAAAGTGTAAACCCGTTTCAGATGCACTTGGTTTTAGAGTCATTAAACTATTTTAAGTTGTGGTATTAATTTCAGTTGGCTTTCTAGTTCATTCCAGCTGTGCTATAAATTATTACGATTATTATAAATTATTAGTAGTACGCTGGACATTTCAGTTCAGTGCCTGAGGGGCGTGTATCAGATTTAGGCTTATAGGATCTATTTAAATGGTGAGCCCGTAGATGAGACTGTTACAGCTTCAGCTAAAATCCATGCCCTTTTAGTTGCTATGTTTCCGCTGAACGCAATTTTTTAATCCCACATCGATTTTTATTTCAAAATAGCACAATCGACTTCAAGCTTATAAAACGCAGCTCCGTTGTGATATCAAACTGGTTTATCTTATTACTATCTCTGTAGCATGTCAGGTCATCAAACGACATCGGCACCCACCCATTCTACACGTGAATTCATTTTTGTGTTGAAAATTTAGTTTTGCGTAATCTGCCCACATAGCGTTTCTCTTAGCCGCTGCTTTAATTTCCCAAAAGATTCTTGTTGAGGTCAACACAGTAAGACTGTAAAAATGTAGATTTCCACAATCCAGAGGTACCCTAAAAATACACGTCCGCCGGGGGATCCCCGTGTAATAGTCGCTGCAGTGTCCGCTCCCGCCCCAGACGTGACTCCTCTGCAGAGGTGACAAGCACAGGACCCCTCCGAGCAGTCGTGAGAGTTTGGAGATGGTGCAGCTGACCCGGGGCGGTGCTGGCGGGGGGGGTCAGC
>NW_005842692.1:771922-773744 GCF_000455745.1 Alligator sinensis
GGTGTGCGGGCACAGCCCCCAGCGGCCCCCCCCCCCCCTCCCCGCGGGGCCATATGGAAAATGTGCAGCCTTTTGATTCCGCCTTGTGTAAACATTTGAATATCGGCTCCTTAAAGCCCCGAGCCTGTCCCAGAGGGGATTAAAACATAATCCTCTCGCTCTATAGCCGGAGTGGATTAATTTCGTATTCTCTCAGCGGCGGGTTCGCTCCCCGAAGGCTCCGACAAAAAGAGACTCCGCGCTCCTTAAACGCGCTGTGGAATTGGAGGTTGTAATTGGAGATTTCCAGCGGACAAGTGTAAAAATGACACGCGGTTAAACCTGGAGAGTGCGTGGGGGCAAGCCCGGGAGATGCTTGCAGAAAGCCCTAGATCTCACACACCCACACCCCCCTGCAGAAGGCCCGGGGTCACAAATACACATACACACACACCCACACCTGCAGAAAGCCTGAGATGTCCCTCTGACGCGCGCGCACACCCTGCAGAAAGCTCGCTCTCTCTCTCTCAGACACACTGCAAAAAGTCTGAGATGTCCCCCTGACACACACACGGAAACACACATATACACACATCTGCAGAAAGCCTTAAGTCTCCCCCTCCCCGACACACCTACACACGGACGCGCACACACGTGTACAAAGCCTGAGATCTCTCTCTTACACACACACACACACACACACACACACACACACACACGCCCCAGAGGAACTAAGCTGAGTCCCACACCCCGCTCTTGCTCTCTTTCGAAGGCAGGAGCAAAGCCGAGCCACCGCGCGGGGCTGGGAACTGAAGGCCCCTCGGCAGGCCTCGGGCTCCCGGCGCCTTTCAGCCCTTCCAGGCGGGCGGGCCACTCGGACCCGCGGCGGGTCTGGGGTCTTGTTTGAGGCACTTGCCGCGGCGGTGAGAGCGGCCGCGCCTGCCGCCGCTCCACTCGGTTTCAGCCCCGCGGTGTGCGTGCACGGCCGCACCCGGCCGCCGACGTGCTGGGTGCGATCAGCCCCTCTCCTCGCAGCAGATTTCTTGTTATGGGCTTTGGCCTCTTGACCGGGAAGCGCCCGCAACTCGGCGCTTTATTTTTTTGTTAATTATTGCTTGATCCGCAGAGCAGCGGGGTAATTGGATTAAATTGATGATCTTCCTTCGGGGACGCGGCGAGGCCCACAAACGACGGAGTAGCGGGCGGGCCCCGCCGGCGGCCGGCACAAAGGGCCGGGCGGCCCCGCGCTGCGGGAAGGGTGACGGGCGAGGTGGGGACGGTCTGGTGAAGAGGGCAAGTGGCTGCGCGGGGCAGGAGCCGCTGTCAGAGCCGGGCCGCCCTCTGTAAACACAAAGGAGAGGGGCCTGGGGAATAGAAACCCAAATCCACTTGTAATCGTACAAGAGAATCGGGCGTAATTACTTGAGCAACCCAGATGAAGATTGATGAGCCTTTAAAGCGGCGTTTCGGATCGATCCCCCGGCCCTGTGCGGGGAGAGGGGCGGCGAGGGGCAGAGGCCAGGCTCGCGGCCCGGGAGGGGGAGCGGGAGCGGGGGGAAGATGGAGGCTGAAGCGGGGAGCGGAGCAAGAAAGCAGACACTGGGCATGTGATGGGGATCAGCTGACCGGGGTCAAGAGGCCGCGCGGGTTTATTAGGAGCTGGAAAACAATAACACGGAGGGAAATAGAGTTTGTAGCGAGTCCGTCCTGCCAGGCCGCCCGCCCCGTCCCGCCCGCGCTGGCCGCGAGGTGCGGCGTGCGGCGTGCCGGACGCGGGAAGGGCAGGGCCCGAGGCTGCGGGCCGGGGCAGCCCAGGCCGCGCTCCTCCCCTCCCTCCTCCCCC
>NW_005842692.1:773880-779245 GCF_000455745.1 Alligator sinensis
GGCCCGACAGCACGGCGAGCCCGGCTCAGGGCATCGCATGGCACGCGGCCCCGTGCGGGGTGCGCTGCCCGGCGCTCGCGGCTGTCCCGGGCCGGGCCGGGCCGGGCAGGGAGGGAGGGCCAGGGAGCCGCCGCGGGGCCCAGCCTGACGCCCTGCCCTTGTCTTGCAGGCCCCGTGGTGCTCAGCACGCCGGCCCAGCTCATCGCGCCCGTGGTCGTGGCCAAAGGCACGCTGTCCATCACCACCACGGAGATCTACTTCGAGGTGGACGAGGAGGAGCCCGCCTTCAAGAAGATCGACCCCAAGGTGAGCCGCGGCGGAGGCCGAGCCGGGCGGGGCGGTGCGGGGCCGCTAAATCCCCTATTGCCGCGGCGCGCGCCTTTTGAACAATGTCCCCTGAATGCCTTTGTGCGAGCGCGGCCAGATTTAGCGGTTAAGCCAATTGCTCTGAAATCCCCGGAGGTAGCAGCGCGCCTCGGCTGCAGTCTCTTCCGAGCCGGGTGCAGGGTTTCCCCTGGCAGCGGGGCTCCTGGAAACCCTGCCTTTACGGGCCGGCCGTTTGGTGCCCGCTTGGCTCCTGTGTCCCTGTTCACGGGCACCTTCTGCACCAGGAAATGTCTGTCCCTGCGGCCTCTGCGCCGGGTCGTGTGCGACCTTGGATGCTCGTGTCTCTTTTTTAATATTACGAAAGCACCTTGACATCCTCAGGGAGCCGCGCAAAGTTGGTGGAGAAGAGGAGGCTTAGATGCACGGGAGGCGTGCTGCTTTTAAGCATAAAGCACTGGGATCTGTTTTTCCTCAACTCGGGCACACCTTGGGCATCCTCTCTATGCTTTCTGGTTAGCATCTGCTGCGGGCTTGTGGATGCTGCTGCTTTCTTCTCCCTTATTTTTTTCGAGACAAGCTTCTAAGTGTTTCCTCAAGGAAAGGAGAGGGGAAACGTAGGAGACCTTTTATTGAAAAAGCCGTTCAAGTCATTTTGGTTACAAAAACCTTCCCTGCAAATAATCCCTAAATTCTGCCAAACCAACCCAAACCAGGTAAAGCCTTTGAAAGCGGTGGTGCTTCTACTGAAGGGGGATTTCTACTGACATCGGTCAGTTGGTTCGCTGGACTGAAAACCTCGTTGCCTTTTAAATGGTTTCACAAAAATTCACCCGCTGGGTGTTCTTACAAGTGGACCTTATAGAGGCAGATTGGATCTCCCCTTGCAGCACTTGTTGACTATTAAGGGACTAAACAGAGTGCGTGGGGGATTGTTCTTGGTCTCTAGCATTTTGCACCGTTAATCTGCAGAGTACTTTAAAAACGCGCAGGCTTTGAATAGTTGTGTGTTGGAGCAAGCGCAGGCACTTGTACCACTGGCACTGTTGTTAGTGCTGCAGATGTTTATTCCCCCTGCTCTGAACACGGGCTGATGTCTGAATGCAGCCGCTGCCTGACCGCATCCATAGCCAACTTGGAGATCAGAAGTAATATTCTCCTTTACTAGTGCTGGTTTAACCCCTCCTCCTAAACATTTTACTTTCTTTTTTATTATTAGTTGAGCCACAATGCTGATTTTTGTCAAGAATCGGACTCAGCAGCCTTTGCTTTAGTGATGTTGTGTTCCCTCCGTATTGTTCAAAACCGTGCAGAAAAATTAACCCAGCACAGTAAATCTTTCGAAAGTGGATTTATTTTCTGACGGCTGTAAAGAGTGTTACTCTGTTAATTACCACATCAGGTCTGACAGTTGCTGATGCTCTTCGGGAGTTAAATTGCGGTGTGTATGTAACACCATTTTTTTCTCTCTCTCCAATTATTCAAAAGAGAAATGTGCGGGCTCTCCTTAGGTTTTACATTTCTGGATAGAAGTAAGGTCTAGCAGAGGGGTGTGATTTGCAAAATTTAACAGCGACCTGATTTTTAAGTGGAAAACTTGATCCAGGACTGAAACGCTTACCCATATTTATTTGACTTCATTTATTAGCTTGTAATTAAATAAAATCGGCAACAGAAATTAAAATCTAAATCACAAAAAGTAATTATCCAGTGTATTTCAAGTGCATTTTTTCAAATATATAATTCCAATATTCAAGCGTTATTATATAAGCAGAATCCAAATTTCTTTTGAATATATTTAAATAACATTTCAAGTATATTTATGGAATGTTAGAAATAGAACAAGCAATATATATGAAACGAAAAATGTAAACTTTTAAGTTCAGACACTTCAAAAGACAATTAACAAAAGTACCGTGATAAAATCTACCTTTTTAAATGGTATCTTCTTTAGCAGAAAATGTCCTGAAGTATCCAAAATGGCAATTTAACTTCTGTTCACCAAATCACAAAACACAAACATCCACAATTTCAAAGACAATGTGAGATCACAATATCTGATACAAATTAAAAGGTACATTAGAGTTTGTTCAGGTGGCAGATCCGACTAGTGTTTACTCACAGAGGGATGACATAAAAAAGCCCAGGGTTTGTTATAATCCAGGGGTGCCGTTTCTGGGCAGAGTGGTCACGATCGTGTTCAGTTGCGGCCGATCCGTTTCCCAGGTGTTACCGGACATTTGCTTTCAAGAGAAGGGGCTGCAAAAGGGTGATGAAGACGGGAGTCCTCACTCGCTGATCTGTGTTTGCTTTTGGCGGAGAGCCGAAGCGATCTATATTCCTTTGCAAAAGAATCGTACTTGCATTGTCAAGTGGAAGTATTTGCCTTTTCGAACAGGAAGCTTCGATTTCATCAGGAAAGGAGGAGACGGAATTGGCTAGGCCCATATTTTAATTCCCCTCTAAAGTTTTTCCAAACTTTTCGGGTTGGTGAGTATTTCCCTAGCCAGTCGCCACGTCTGTTTGGCTGCGTTTTCCAGGGCGGAATGAGGTTTGCCCTGAAACAGGTCTAAATTAGGCAAGAAGTAGTGCGGGCACCTCCTGCACTGCAGGCAGGAGATGAGTTGCAGTAAAATCCCGTTGAGCCGATCCCCCAGGCACGACTCGTCCCAGTCCGATTCCCGGGGATGCTTTTCACACTCGTATGAAACCAGAGTCTTCATGTGATAATTATTCAGGGGCTGGCCCGGCAGCTCCAGATGACGGTCCCGTAAGGTTTTGAGGATAGAGAGGCATTTCTTTCTGCAGCCGCCCATCTGCAGTCTGTTCTCCGCTTCCGCGAACTGCAGCACCCAGGCGTCGCTCTCGGCGGAGCTCTGCTTGCCGGCCAGCGAGTGGCACTCCTTCGATAAGAGGTTGAACCCTTCAGCCTTGACCTCTGCTACCCGGTTGGGTCCCGGCCAGGGGATGTGGGGAAGCGGCCAGTGGGCAGCACTGCGCGGCCAGATCCCCGTGCATTTAAAAGCCGGAGTGATCTGCACCACGTATCGGTCTCTGATCCGCAGTTTCACTTCGCTGGTGTCCGCCACCATCTTTACCACGTCCCTGTAGCTGCATTTATCCACGGCTTGGGCCACCAGCGTCTGGAAGCGGGAGCGGATCTTGCGGGCCGAGAGGTAGCCGGACGCCGTGATGAACTCCACCCAGAGGGACATGCTCCTCTTGCGCCCGTCGCTCAGCTTCAGCACGGCGCAGCCCGGCAGCGACCCGTCGTCCACGAAGTTGAAAACCCCCATCTGGTTGAGGTAGAGCACGACCTCGAACTCCGTGGGGGAGATGACCTCCAAGCCCTCGTAGCGATTGTCCATCTCGTTCAAGGAGCTGATGAAGCGCGGCTCCTGCACCTCCACCTCCTTCAGCACGTCCGACACCACTTTGCAGACCTCGCGGATCGTCTTGGCGATGGCAGCTTTCCTGGCTTGGCATTTCTCGTTGTAGTATTTGTTGAGGTGGTACACCAGCTTGGCCTGGGCCGCGATCATGTTGGGGCAGAGATCCGGGTTGTACACCGGAGTCTCGCAGTACGCTGTGGGATCCAATGCGGCTGCTAGGGCTGGAGCCAACTTCAGGGGAGAAACGGGCAGCGCCGCGCTGGAAGGGAGCGAGCGCCGCCGCCGCCGGGGCCCCGCGCCTTACTGCACCCGGGAGGGAGCGCGCGGCATGGGGAGCGGCGCGGGAGGCTGAAGTTGGGCGCAGGCAGCGCGGCTGCCAGTAGTCAAACACGAAACCCGCTTCCTATTGATTCACGGCTCCCCTCGCAGTCCCCGTGCACGCGCGCGCGCGCGCGCGTGTGTGTGTGTGTGTGTGTGTAGGGCGGGAATGAGGTGGTGGAAAAAGTGCTGGGTGTCTGTACGTGCGTGTGTGTGTGCGTGCGTGTGTCAGGAGGAGCTGGCTGTTGGTTTGTATAAGAGCCCAGATGCACTCGTGTGGAAATTATAAAGGCAGGGCCAGGCAGGCGGGCGGCCAATCGCCACTGGGCTCGTCACTGCAGCCTCTTTCGGCTCCAACCAGGCTAATTAATCCCCCTCTTGGAGATAGCTCTGTGTCTACACATATATTTATATACACGAGCTAAAGGTAGGAGGCTGCCGGCAGACCCCACCCAGGCCACCTGGGCGGCCGGGAGTCCGGAGGAGGCTCGTGCCTGGCGGTGTCACCCGAGTGCACTGACGGGGTGAAAGGACTTGGCAACACTGTGCGGCTCTGCCCCGAGCCCGGCCGGGCGCCCCACAGGTGCACGAGAGCCGGGCTTGGCCTCCTCAAAAGGACAGGAGACGTCGGCTCATTCACTCCCGCTCGACGCCGGGGCAGGGGTTCTCCCTGGGCTTGGCCGTAAGTGCAAGGGACAGGTTTTCCTTCGCCTGCACCGGCCGGGGCGTTAGGCAGCAGCTCACGGCAGTGCGGTGTTCTGCGGAATAAAATATGCCACCGCGTTAAGTGTTTCTGAGGATGCTCGGACGGGGGATCAGCGATCCTAAGGTTTTGCGGATGTTGCTGTCTCCGCTCTTCAGACGTGGAGCTCGGGAAGGGAGCGGCGACTGCCGCACGCAGCCCGCACTCCCCGGCCCTAGGCACCGCGCGGCTCGAGGACCTCACACCTAGCGGCAGTGACTTTATAACTCGGAGATGTAGATAGGTGTCGAGAGAGAGAGAGACTCCTAGATACATTTATGTGTACTCAGATATATTTGTCTATCTATCTCTATACATACACACACGTGTGTGTATATAGATATATAAATATCTCTATCACATATATGTGTGTATATATGGGTGTATACGTGTGTGCATATATATGTGTGCGTGCGTGTATACACACACGTGTATATCCATGTGGATAGATAGATGGGTGGTTGGATGAATGCGTGTGCCTCCAGCGTGTCTGCTCGGATGCTTTCCTGGGCGTGGGCGCACAACCCGTGGCGGTGCGTCCCCGGGGCGGCCGGGCCCGGCGTGTCCCGGCTCTCCGTGGCGAGCGGGG
>NW_005842692.1:780015-780427 GCF_000455745.1 Alligator sinensis
GCAGGTGGCCTGGCCTGGCCCTGGCACTGAAGCAGGCTGGCAGGACACGGGAGTGGACCCGGTGGCAGGGGCCCCACACCCTTAGCATGAAGCCGGATGGCCGGGCACTGCCCTGGTCTGAGTTCACCAGGCTGAGGGATGTCTGCTCCCCTCCAGTCACAGGCACTGCAGCATCCTCAACAGGCCTGCTAAATGCAAGCCGGTCCAGTCATTCACTAAAGCCAAGGCTCCATTTCACAGGGGAAGAGAGACCTTGCAGGGTTCCTTTCTTTCTTTCTTGCTTCCCCGCCACCGGCCCTGAAGTTTAGCACCAAGATCCTGAATTCTTGAAAACAATAAGGAGGCTACCAATGCTTCAAGTCTGAGCCAGTCAGCTACCACACTGCTGACTTAGTACCATTCAGCCCAGTAG
>NW_005842692.1:780458-827901 GCF_000455745.1 Alligator sinensis
GGTTGAAGATTTTAGCTACAAGCAAGCAAGCAAGCAACGTAGGTAACGCCCAGTTGCCTCCCTTTTGGTGATTATTCTAGATGTGATGCCAGCCCCTTCAGCTTTCATGCCACTTGGGTTGCACTGAGCCCGAAAGGCTGCCGTTCATTTCAATGCAGAGCTTTTAAAGTGTCAGTAAACCTTTCCCTTGTTTAAACACAGGTGGATGTGTATGCTCTGCATAGAATCCAGTCACTGCAATGATCATTATGTAACACTGACCCCATTGTTCAGAATGACAAGAATTTAGTAATTTAATGATTGGTTCTAAATGTTTAAAATTACAGGGTGTGTTGAGCTTGTAGGATGGTAAAATTATGCTAATTTTTTTACTCTTCGCAAGCTTTTACACGGACTAGTAAAAGTACAGTCCTGTAAAGTGCTGTGTTTTTAGTAAAATCTAAAACAATGAAATGCCTGTCTGCTATTCTGTTTCATTTTTGGAGACAATGATGTATTCTAGAAGATTAAAATCCACCCATTACAATAATGATTGATCATTTAGGATGATAGGAGTTAAGGACAAATAAAATAGAGAAGCGAGCTTTCCCAAATCAGTACTTTTTTCCCTAATTACCTGCTACCTCATATCCACTATCACAGCATCTTCTGGAACTGTACTTCATGTTTCAAATATTTCCAAATACAGTGCATAAATAGTCTCCCTCATTAGCCCCAAAACTCAATTGTTTTGAAAAAATTGTGTGAATATAGGGATTGCGTTTTTGGTGAACATAATTTGAAAAAAGATTGAGTTGCCAGATTATAATATGTAGTAATATTGTCCTTTTGTGTGAAAAAGTATTGGTTGGTTTGAATGTGCACACACATGAAGTACTTATTTGCTATCGCTTGAGCTTTCATATATAGCTATTCATGAATTTAAAGTTTTATTTTTTTAATATCCGCCTATTGCACCAGGGAGCTAAAAAGAATATGAATTTGTCTTTATTAAATTATTTAACCCTACTGCTGGAGTGGGTTTGAAAGCTCATTGAATATATCTGATTTCTTGTCTCTTAATTATTTTTTAATGCATCCTGCCTATATCATCTGTATCATCCTGTCAGCTGCAATTTTTTTTTACACAAGAGAAATTAAAGACAGATCTTTGTAGAGGGTTGGCATTAAATGTCACATTATATAGAATAGGTAGAAGCTCTTTTGGTAATATAAGCTGATTACCTGCGGTTCTTTTTTCTTTTTTTAACTATTATGATTTCATTTTCAAGCAGGGGAAGGAAACAAGCAATGTTCAAACAAGATAGTTTAAAATGTGAAAAGTTCCCATAGTTTCTCCAAAAGTTTCTCCACAATCCTCTAATTGTAGTGACATTTTATTATAGTAATTTTATGATAATATGCATGTAATTGCTTTTAGTTTATACAGATATTTTTTCTTCATTATACTAAATTATCTGTAGCTTTGTGCAAAGGTCCATAATAATTCTCTTTGAGATTAAAAATATTTAGATCACAGTCATTACAATAAAAATTCTTAAGTTCAGTTATGGCCATTAAAATATTAATAGCATTGTCTTATATAACAAAAAATGAAAAAATTCATAAAATAAATAAAATAACTCAGGAGATTGGACTTGGTCATCATGGGCATTATAGGAAAGAGGATAACTTTAAATTTCCCCATTCTGTAATGTTCTTATATAATAATAGCGATTAACTCTTTTCCTACCAATTTATGTTTCAAAATTAAACATACATTTTGTACAAGTACAAATTGCATTTTTAGCTAGAAAAGCAGAATCATATAGACGGGAAAAACACATGACAGTATCCATTTGGTTTATTTCCGTATCAACTGCTTCAAAAATTCCTCAGCACATGGGACTGTAAGCAATCCAACACTGATTTTTTTAAAGGTTTCCTACTTTGAAAATGCTCTTTTTTGCTGAACTCAGGGAGGAGTATGGAATCAGTGGGGATTAGTGCCTTTTAATCTACTACATCTGTAGTGGGTCATCCAACACTGCAGAACTCTCATTACTGTTTCATGCTGTATACGATTAAGAGACTGAAAATATTCAACACTGACCTTGAGAATCAAGCTGTAGGTGTTGGATGAGCAGCTTCCAAAGACTGCATGTCTAAAATAACCTTTCCATTTGATACTTGTATTTCTGAAATTCATTGTTTGATGGAAGGACCAAAATAGTAGAGAACTTATGCAAGTTAAAACCAAAGTGCAGTAACATTTAAAAGTGTGTAATTATGTAAATTATGACATTACTCTGCTTATGTTTATCCTATTTTCTGACTTGCACAACATCTATTAGCCCTACCCAAAAAGACAACCACGTTACATGAAGAAAGCCATGTTACAAGCCTTTGTCACTTGTGTTTTTTAAATCGATTTCACATTGCCTTCGAGATGAAATGGCATGTTTTTCATAGATGCCAAGCACTTGCAACTCCTTGTAAAGTCAATGGAAAGCGCAGGTGCAGAACACCTCTGGCAAGTCAACTATAAAGCTGTTAATGCATTGTCTTTTCACATATTTTGTCATATGATGGGTTTGTTGTTAATTGTCACACTGCCAATAATACAGGCATGCTAAGTCACTCTAGCTTGGAAATCAAACTATTGTCTCTCACTTTGCAGTAGCACAGGTCAAGTATGGAAAATTATTTGGACAACTCACTTTCTGTAGATTTAAGTATATTGATAGATGCCTTAAGTATTTCAGTGTAGCCTTGAGAAATTGGAAACCCAATTTTGTATTTATTGTACAGCTTTCAGGTATTTTTTTCCCTCAAAATAATAGAAGGGGAATGAGTTGAATGAATTGGTCATGAATGCTTCTTACATTTCATGCACCTTCTGAAGGCCCAGATCCTGAAAATATAGACATGTTTAAGCAGGTGGTTAGTCCCACTGAAGTCAGTGGGCCTTTTTAGTTTTACAGCTAAACACATAAGTAATTGTTTGTAGGATCATGGTCAAAGCGAAGGAAACTCTGAAAATTAGCTTTGCAAGCAACATAAAACACAGTATACTTAAAAAAACCCAACTCTTGACATTTGTTTTGAAAAGTTTGCATATGTGAACTTTGTTGTAAAGAAAGGATGTTTTGACCAATTCTCCATTCCTTTCTGAAGCAACAGCCCTACTCATGTCATCCTGCCTAGTGATGTCATCAAGGCATATTTCTGGAGAGGAGCAGTAAAATGTTATGCGTATTTTAACAGAATGCTCCAACAAAATCTGTGTGCTAGAAGCACATATGCACTCACAGAAAGGAGAAAGGGACTGTGTTGTCGTAAATTATATAAGGTAATTCAAAAAGTGCCTCAACAAATATAAATGCTTCCAACAATTATACTACACCATTATACTTTGTTTCTAAAAATATACTGAGTACATGGACAGTAGAGTGCAGCATCCAATTAAAAGTAAGGATAAAGATCTTTTCAGAAAATACCTGACACGGGGTTTTTGTTTGTTTGTTTGTTTGTTTTTGCCTTCAGAATTTAACACCCTGTACCACTTCTGAGCTAATGGAGTCAGTCATGTTTGGAAGGTCTAATTTAGTTTCCAGACAGGGATACTAAACTCTTTTCAACTGTTCAGGTAGTATTGAAGTGATGTTGTGATCACTGAAAATATTGTCCAGAAAATATGTGAGGGGCAAGAATTTTTATGGGTGGTATCTTTCTTTGGATCAGCTGCATGGTTGGGATTGATACAGGTAAGTTTTCAGGTATCAGAGTATCCTCTGGGAGAAAAGCAGATGCAGCAGAGCTTCTTGCCTATTCAACTGTCCTTTGATTTTGGATGTGGAATTTTAACCAGAGCACCAGAAATCCCCACAAACTCTGTTCATGAGAGCATAGAGGTAGGAACTCCAGAGGGTGGTACCTTTCTGGAGAACTGCCATCCATGATATTTCATAACACTCAGTATCTTTAGTATTCACCAAAGGTATTAATAAAAACAAGAATAAATGTAGAGGTGCTAATTCAGCATAAAGTGTATGCTGATAATTCAGAAATCAAAAATACAGTTTTTCAAGTGTGAACTATTTCCTGGTTACAGACATTTCCATATTTTCAGTTTTGGAATGAAAAAAAATGTTAATATGAATGTGTATTAGTAATATGAATATTTTGAATACAATCACATTTTCAATGGAACATGGATGATAATACATTTCTACATTTATCACAAAGGCATAACAGATATGAAAGTATTGGCATAGTTCTGTTTAAAAAACAATTCCCAAGGTTTCAATAGCACAATGAAACTACAGTTTATTATTTTACAGTTTCCTTCATATTTATACTGGCATATTGTGGTGAATAATTTTTTTCGGTTTTGGCTGTGTTAAGTTTAATCCTTTTTCTGTATTCTATACAAACATGATTATATTTTCAGCCAATCTTATTTTTTATATATAAAATTTTAAAAAAAAATAAAAAATGGGTCTCATTTCCTAACGCTGATTTTATAGGAGTGAATTTATTTCTGTAATATTATGTGGCATGGGCATTCATAAATATTTTTTCCCATTAAGGTAAAATAAAATGTAAATACATTCTTTACTATAGTTTTTGCTTGGTAATTACAACAGCAATGTTAATGTTATGCATGCTTGCAGGCCTATTAGGAGAAAAGTTATAGCAGTCTAAATGATTCTGAGTCATTTCTAGTTTCCAGTGTTTTATCACCTCCTCTCTCTCGTTCTTGTCTGCAAGTAATTTTTCAGGTATAGAAAGCCTAACTGAGGTCCCTACACTTTTTTAAAATAACCTTGTTAAAGGAAACAGCTAATAAATATGGATTTCTTATTGGCACTAGGAAGTTTGCATAAGTAGTATCACAGCTGCTAGATTGTGCCTTAATGCTTGCAATTTTCAACTGCACCTCAAGAAATTGCTTCTTGAAATAGGTAAAAATAACAGCAAATATGTTGGACAACAATTGTCTTACTGTATTCACTGAGCGTGTTCATTATATGTAATTTAGTCTTTAATTGTGAGAATAAAAACGTATTTGTAACATAACCTTTTGTCTGAGGAAACCCGTTACTTAGAAACTATACCTTACAAATAGTATGTGTGTGTGGCTTTCTTATACACAGACCCTTTTTTGCTAGGTTTTGTTTAGCTGTTTTGGTGCTGTAGACAGGGAAATATTTTCAAGTTAAATTTATTGCTAACTTAATCTGCACTTGGTAGGCAAACTGCGTATCTCAATGGAGGGAAAAAAAGACTTTTTTCCAGAAAATGCAGTTCTTCATTTGTTTTGCTCACCACGCTGCATTAGCACAGTGTTCCCCTGTGTGCATCTGCCAGTGTACGATTTAGCCACGGGCATCTGTAGACCTTGTGGTGATCAGCATTGCAGGCAAGAGCCATATGTGTTTAAATAAAAAAAAAAATCTCTTTATTTCATTTGCTGTTTTAACTGGATGGATAACTTTTGTGCCTCAAGACAGAGGAAGAGAAAATACAGAAATAATTAATTGCCTCTATTCTTGAGGCAGTTTCATTTTCCCTCTCCAATATGGAATGCTTGTCAGCTTTCCTGATAAATGACTGCATGTATTTGCATAGATTTTACATTAACACAAAAATTAGTTTTATTTGTGAAAAACTAGTTTACATAATAATGCAGAATCTAGCATTATGGATTATGTCTCCAAATCTAGAAGACTGTAGAGGATTGTGATTTTTTTTCCTTGCTAAGATTATTTTAAGGCTAAAGCACATTAGCATTTTTACTTTATGTATTGTTACTGAAAAAAATCATAAATTCAGGGCCACTTAATGTTTATATACCATTTCTCTAGGCTTTCATAGTTTTAATAATTGATGCTGATAAGAGTTGGACCTCTCTTTTGGACTCTTATATCTGTCCTTTTATTAGAAACATTTCTTAAACATTATTATTTATTCAAAATCTAATGCACTGTTCAGATAAAATCTTGTTACCAGTTGCAAAGTAAACACTAAGACAGTTTCCAGTACTGTTTTTAAAATGGTGTTTAATCAAGTATTCTTTAAAACCTTTCAATTATTCTATTAACTTGTATTTCAAGTGTGACACTGATTATTTTTTCCCTAGCTAATAAGCTGTTTTAAGTGACTGGCCGTTGCTGGTTTCCAGCCATGTTTATGTACAACTCCCTAAAAACTAGATTTTGTGTAAAATTTGTCATTCCTATGGATAACATTTGTGAACCAATCAGTCTCAAGTGTCTTTGACGAAAAACACGGTGTCCTAATTTTGAAAGAAGATTTAGCCCTTGGACTGAATGGATCAGATGTTTGTTTATGTTTTAAACCATGTGTCTTGTTATTCAAAGTCAATTGCTAATTGTACTATACCAGTGCGTTCCCTGTGCAGAAGAAAATGCAGATGTATTCACTGCTGTTACTTCATGCTGTATTACAAAAAGAAAATCTTGCTTCTTATGAAGCATGCTACACTTAATGGCAACTTAAACTAAGAGAGTGCCTTTGCCACTTCTTGAATCTGGGACACCCTGGGTGCCAGCTGTCACTGCTCAGCTAATGATGACAAATGCCCCTCTCTATGCAGATTGCAGAGCTTGCAGGCTGCAATGAAAGGCAGCCAGATTACCTTTCTTCAGATAGTAACTTAACCTTTTAAACTCAAGTGTCAGAATGAAATTATTAGCCAGGATAGTTTCAATATCTGTTTTTTTTTTTTTTAAATGTAAGCTGAAACTTCAAATAATACCAGAAAAGCTCATATTCACAAATTGTTAATGCTTCTCTGGTGCTTTAAAAATAGGAAGTCGACACCATTGTGCCTGTGAGCATTATATGCAGTTTGGCAGCATTGAGTGCATGTGTTCTTAAACTGGGCTCTCAGTTGTGTTACTCTGGAATGGACATAGAGGACCAAATTTTGCCCTTAGTTATATCCATATGTACCTGCTGATACATAGATGTGGCAGACTGAAGAATTTATCCAAAGATATTAAATAAACCTTAATAGCACTACAGTAATGTGGATGCACTCCATTCTCTAATCTGTATTTCATGTAATCATTTCTAAATGTATGAACCTGATTTAGGGCCCAGTTTTTCAAAGTGGTCAAATGTGTGCTACATTTTAGGGGCACGAGGGACCACTGATAAGCCTAAAGTTAAGCACACGTTTAAATACATTACTGAATCAGAGTTTAATTTTCCATTTGAAATCTGGAGCTTCTTAAAAAAATGTAAGAGATTAAAGAATTGGTATAAAATATTATTTGATATTGTCTTGGAATGTTGTTAGAGGGGTTCACAGTGTTGGTGAGTGAATAAATAACATACCGTAGGCAAGAAATAATAAAATAAGCCTTGTAAGTGCTTGTATACAAACACACACTTCTTATGAATGTGTATATAATGTATGTAATGTTGTGTATCATAGGTACACAACATCTATTCATTCTATTCTATCTATGTGTATATATGTTTGTACACATGTACAAACATATATACACATTCATAGATACAGATATACTCAAAGTTGAGTGTGTACACATGCACATATGCACACCTGATTTCCCAAATTTCTTTTCTCTCGAAAGGAATTGAAATATATATTTGAATACTTTTAAATCTGTACATTTCATTTGCAATAAAGTCTGTATTGTGAAGTGTATTTTTATAAGGATATTAACTTTCTTTTGAATAGTCATGTATCCTCCAAAAATGTTTTAATCTAGTATAATAAAATGATGTTAGTGTTTTTATAAACTATATTCAAAATATTTACTGTTGTATAATTTTAATAACTATATACAGAAATTATAGAAAGCAGTTGTGTTAAACTGCTTTGTAAGACTATTAATAGAAAAAGGAAAGAATAGAGTAACTGAAACACATATGAGAGAGAAAAAATGTTTATCCTGTCTGAGGTTGGAATAGAGCTGAAGAATTAATGAGATGAGGCTGAGAAAGATTTCTGTAAATGGTAGAAAGGATGGAGAAGGCTTTTCACACAGATAGTGCCAGGATTATAGGTAGGGACAGAAAGGAGGCAAGTGTCAGATGATGAGGAGGATAGGGGTGATTCTGAAGTAAGCTGGAACACAAAATAGTGGATACATGTATGAATAAGCAAGAAAAACGTGGAATAGAGTATATTATGAATTGAAAATGAAATCAGCCTTACATTTAGTTTAACAGGTTTGTCCCTGAAATAGTTCTATAAGAGAAATGTATTTTAGTAAGTTCATATAGTAGTACTACGTTCCTTTGCTTCCTTTCCTTTCTTGAAGAAAAGAAAAGAATATTACCTTTTATGATATATACTCATGAATTCCCTCAATTAGTACTTAGCTGTTTTGGTAATGTTTTTGTTTGGAATTTGTGTGTTGCTGAATCAAGATTAAACTGGTTTGTTTTTTTCAGGATTTTCTTTGTTGCCATGTACATTTATAGTAGTTAACAGTTCTTATTTTTTCTTTTTTAGTCATTATTATTCTATAAGTTGTTACAAACCATACGTGTTTCATTATTTTATTCAACTGTGACACAATCTGGGGAATAAAAAGGACAAAGATTTAGTGTTTCATACTCAGCTTTCCACAGTTTGTTGCTTGAATGGGTATCAAATTAAGTCCAGTGCCTATACAAAAGAAACGTTTTCATGTTTGGATTTGCCCCATCTGTGTCATCTGGTGGTTTATGCAATAGGAGGTGTTATCACATGAATCCAAATGCACAAGCCAGTTGTTTTATGGACTCTTTCTGTGCTTGGAGGAGTTTATAAGTTGCCCGATCTATTGTGTGTCACTCCCAGATGACACGTGTGCATCCTGCTGAGCATATTTTGGGGGTAATTATAACTAATGAAGCCTGGAACACAGCTTGTTCACAAAGTGATTTATTCTGCTCCTGTCTGATTCTTGAGAGTTCTGTAAAACATTTATATGAGGTATACCATTTTGGACATGTGCCGGGGCACCTGATATTATTTCAGTCTTCTTATATTGAGTCAACTTGACTTTCAGTGTGCCATAAATGATTTATGAACATACAGGGTAAGTTTGTCTGTTTAAACAAAATAGAGAGAAGTAACATGTGTTGCCCTTCTCAAGACAGTGTGGAATGTCACTTTATAGTGTTGATTCTCTCAAATGGTGAGATAAAACATTGAGGAGTGCATGCAAGCTACATGTACAAGAAATGTGGATGAAAACAGTCACATACACACATACACACACACGCAAAGTACGGTCATAGTAGATAGGTATTCTACATTCAAATGCTTGCGTAAATGATCTTATATGTAAAGCATATAGTACAGGAAAGGAAGACATTTCTAAAATGTCTTTATGCTTTGAATGTTTAAAATAAACTAAACAGAAACTACAACTGCAGATAAAATATGTAATGGTGCTTTGGTTTCCTTAATGCCTCCTGTGTGTTGTCATAAGATTTGCAGTGAGTATCCATTAGGCTATATTATTCAGTTGCCCAAAATTGCTTGGGACTTGATCTGTTTGGTTTTGTTTTGTTTTTTCCTCATTTAGCAAATACAACTTTTATTAATCCAGTTAAGTCCTGAGAGGGGACTGTAGGTTCCATGAAATTAGGCCCAAGTATTGGAATAAACACCATAAAAAAAAATTAAGCAGCTATTCCTTGAAGCTTGACTGCCAGCCTAAATCTGATTAATCAGATACCACACCCATCCTAATTAAGGCCTGACTTTTAGTATCTTGTGCATAGTAAACTACCTAATTTTCAGCAGCTGCCCACTGCTTTCATGGGCAAAATGCAGGGCCTGGCACTCATTTCATGGGAGTGTGATGGTGTCACCGCACACTTCTGATTGACTGGGACCCCCTCGGTGGCCTCACCTTTCACCACCGATTGGCTGTGAGGGCTGTCTGTCAAGCAGCTCCGCCCACTGTCACCTATTGGTGGAGAGGGGTAGGGCCTCATGACAGAGAGCCCTCACAGAAAATTAGCAGCAAGGGTTAGGGTGGCAGCCATCTTGCTGGCAAGCCTTTGAGCAGGCAGCTCCCCCATTGCCTACTGCAGCACCCTGAAGAATGGTGGCTCCCTCTGGGGAGCCAGATTTTATTTTTCATAAGTTCTACCCCTGCCTGTGGATTTGGCAGGCATAGCCTGGATTTCCTGATAGCCGCAAAATCATGAATTCAGTAAGTCCCTAACTTATGCAAGCAGTTCCATTAACATATCCTCCAAGCAAGAAGTACTCATGCACTGGTTTATAGGAATAATTTTTAAACCCCCCTGTTAGAGATCCCAAGATACCACTGCAATCACAAGGCTTTATACAATATGCAGCATCTGTGAAGCTTGTCACTTAAGGCTTATGGCTGCTTACAGATGTTAAAAAAGCCCCGAAAACTGCGCTTTACCAAAAGAAGCAGCATGTTAGTTCAATCCATCTCCTCAGTGTCTGTATAGATAAGGTGCTTCAGCAGAGCTTTTTGGTGCTTTTATCTAATAGCTGATTTAATCAGCTATTAGATAAAAGTGCCAAAAAAGCCCCATTAAAGTACCTGATCTTTACAGATGTTGGGCGACGCGGGTTGAACTAACGCAGTGACCCTTGCTGCTTGTGGGCATGCCCTGGGCATGACTGAGTTTAAAGTAAATCACTGGGGGTTTTGGGGTTGTTTTTTTTTTTAACATCTGTAAGCAGCTGATCTGCCCCATTTTCTGCCAATCTTGGGAGTATGGCTGCGGAGCATTCCTTCCTCTAGCTCTTAGGCTTTCTGTCTGGTGCAGAGATGTAATTGGGCGCTTGAATGCTGCAGGCAGCAGCTATGTACAAATCAGTGCCCATGGAAGTGCTGCTGGTGTTGGTGGTGGTGGCAGCAATGCTGGAATCCCACCTGCTGCTCTGTGTGTGTGCACACGCGCGCGTGTGTGTGTGCCCCCACATAGTGTTGATGCCCTGGTCATCCCACCGGCTTTGTTACACTACTGGTCTGGAGTGGGTTCTCTGTTGTATATTCTGAGATGCTCCAAACCTGTTACATTGCCTCATTTCTGTGATATATTGGACACAGAATGGGATTGAGAGGTCAGGATATGCATCTTGGTGGCATGCCTGGGCTCAGCAGGGTAACAGGGTAGATGTATGCTAATCTACAAGAAGCACCAGTTGTTGTACAAATTGGCTACTCACTCCTTAGGTACAACACCAGAGGCATTCAATGATTGACCTAGATGTTTGCCTTCTCCTTCTACCTCTGTATCCAGCCTTGTAAGGCTATGAAATCTTCCCCCATGAACAATTAACCAAGACTTACTTGACCCAGAGCATGAAAGTTGAAAAGCTGTAATTCTGTGTAAAGAAGAGGGGTAGACGGGAAAAGTAAATAAAAAATTTACTTCACTATGTATTTATGAACACTGTTGTTCAAGACAGCAATTGAGAACAGCTGTTAAAGAAAAATACCTCACACTTATTCCAGCTTTGCTCTGGCAACAGCATCTCAGTGGCACAGGGCTTTTGAGAGCCAACCCTGGTGCCCAGTTCAGTCCCTCTTCTCCCCACTTCACCCCTGACACATACATGCTGGGTGCAGGGCTGCACCTGCCCTGGTAGAGGCTCCTGATGGCAGGGGGAACATCATTCCACTCGCACTACTCATCCTCTGCTCCCCAGATACTCTGCTTGGTGCAGCGCTGCCCTGCTGGCTCCTATCTCTGGGCAGAGACTGCTCAGGGCTGCCCATGCTTTGGCAAAGACTCCTGGAGGAACAGTTCTGGTGGCACCCCCTAATAGTTGCCACCCAGGGTTAGTGCCCTGCTCTAGTTATACCCGTATGTGTGTGTGCATATGCACATGTGCACGCATATACACAAACACAAACATGTTGGTCGGCTTTAAAAAAAAATTATATATAGAAAATAATACATGCAATAAAATAAAGTAAATCAATTGAGTCTTTATATAAAACATGATTTAAAGCTGACTGACTAGTATGTTGACTAGCTCTCAAATGTTAAAATTATTTTAAAATAAGTATATTTTATTTTTCAGCTCTGGCACCATTTTTTGGTCTTTTTTCTGATTTTCAGCTGTTTATAAAATGGTATGTTTTGAATCCATGAGCAGTAGTGCTGTGATAATTATAAAATCTGACCTGGTTTTAGTTTCATTGGCAAAACAATTATGATAGGCTTTACCTTTTTGGGATAAGACTCATATTACCTTCTTACCATATTACCAGGATACTATTTAAAAGGAAAAATAAATTGTATTACAAGAAGTTCAGTAAATTGGCAATACATGCTTGTTATTGAATTCCTTAGAAGAACTACATTTCATATGCAGAAGCAATATTTTGCATATTTCATAAGGTTCTCTGAAGGAGAACTTTAACATTTTTGTGTGTCCTGTGTTAAGTGAACATGATGTGTAAAGTTAGAATAGCGGATGCAACATGAGACATGCCTAAGAGAAGTCAATTCTCAAATATTTAAAAGTAATTATAGCTAAATATTCACCACCTTTGTATGAAAGTACTATAATTGGCAGATGTAATTTTGTGTGCTCACTAATCTACTTATGTTTAGTTGAATTTCAGGTGATAAATATGTCACAGGTTAAAACAGTTGTCAGATGTTTCTATAATTACAGACGCTTCATTTATTTAAAGGGTAATGGAACACAGTGGTCGTGGTGGTACTAGTTTAAGACAGGTATAATTTTTGTCAGTGTATCTTACAATAATTTAGTGTAGTGTATGGACCAAATTTTAGTCACTTGAATTCAGTTCTCATTTAAGTCAGTTTAGTTAGAAGTAATGGAAATTGTCCCTGTTTACATCAAAGCTGAATTGGATCCTTTTCAACGTTGGGTATAGTAATTTATCCTTTACCTACCTGTAAGTAGCTTTTTTCATTCCATACCTTTCCTCTTTACATTACATTCATTTTACACCTTTTTATCTATGCAATGACCAGCGTATATCCAATATACAACATGAAATATCATTTATATCACTGCTGAATTTAACTCTGAGTCTTACTGGGTGATGCACTTCCATGTATGGCATGCTGCATTTGAGTCAGTGTGTTTAACTTTCTATCACTTACTGTTATGAAAAATAGTTTATATGTACCAGTAGCTAAATATAAAATAATTCAGTGGTCATTCCCCAACTTTGACTAAACAGAGTCTGGAACCAAATTCCAATGATCTTCGAAGCTCAATGAGTAGCTCACTCATCTCTTCACAGTATACAGTAAGTTCAAATTGCAGTATGCAGACAAAATGCACACTGCAATTTGAACTCCTATTTAAGATTATCCCTGCAATATAACGCTAGGGTCTGTTGGGCACTTGGAAGTAAAGAAGTTTATTTGAAAATGTGATTTTATGTGATTAAACTGGTAAAACTTTTTGAGGAGGAGAAATGAATTATTAATGTAAAAGGAAAGCAGGAAAACACACAACAAGAAGGCTGGGAGGAGAGAAAAAGGAAACAGGAATTGGTGGAATGTTTTGAAGACAGCAGAAAGATCAAAGAGGAAGAGATTGAAGAAGCTTTTGCCAGGAAGAATTAATTGATAACTCCTGGTGAAAATTGTTTTAGTAGAGTGAAGGGGGAATGAAAACCAGAATGCAAAGGATCAAAGTGGGAAAGGAAAAAAAGAAAAGGAGAAAGGAGTACGTTATATGATGAAGTTTTAGGTAGAGGGGAAAGTGAAAAGGACTCCTTACACTAGAGAGAGAAATCACACAACAATGATTTTCCCCCCCCAGCAGAGCAATGAAATGCCCAACATCTCTAGACACAGTCATCACTTAGTTATGGCTATGACACGTGTCATGCTCCGTAGCATAGCGTTTTTTTTTCCCAGGGTTAACCTTGACTGACCCTGAACTGTACTGGCTTCAGTAATATTACTGCCTTTGTGGACAGAGGTAATTGCCTGGTGAAAACAAATAAGGCAATTAGTTCTCCAAGAGTTGTCCCACATGCCCCAGACACTGAAATGTAGCCTCTCTGACAACCTCAAAAACCCCAGGGTTAACCTGTAGAAGTTTATAAAATTTTTAAAGTAAGAGAAACGTTTAACAAATTGAAGAACTAGGAAATATTTGAAAGTGGACAAGGATGGAGGAGAGCTGAAGAGCTGGGAAGGGGACAAGTGTAATGAAGAGTAAAAAGATTACATGTCATCTTAAAAAGGTGGAAGATAATACGATGTCTTAGCCAAGGTTCCCCACCTCACTAAACTGGGTACTATGTTCAAGACCAGTATGCATCCTGGGAAATATTGTTGAGAACCTGAAATGCTGTATTTGCTGTGCTACACAATACTATATTTTTATGTTAATGATTATAAACATACTGTTTGTGAGCCACCCACTCAAAATTCTGCATTAATTGAAACTGCTCTTGGTTAACGTGACATACAATTTCCATGTTGCTTCACAGGAGTAAACATTACATGATCCCAGCCCCAGATTACAGTCACCTATAAGCAAATGCAAGAACTGCTGACAATAGCTAACTGAAGGAGTAGTAGAAAATGGACAAGTGTTATAGTAAATGATGCTTGTATAATCTTTTTGAAAAAAATGAAGTGCTAAAGTAAGAAAGCCAGCCTTAAAGAAGATTTCAGGGAGATAGGGTGAGGATGCTTGGTGGATATGAAGAAGGAAGGACATTAGGGACAGCAGGAAAATAGGTAGAACTTGGAAGAAGTTATAGTTGCAAAATGAAAAAGTGTGAAAAATGGGAAATAAAGTGTAATAATGACAGATGTAAGTAAAAATAAAGATTCTGCAGTGCCTTGGAAAGGAAGATCAGTATCTCTGTTTTCAGCTGGAATGATTTTGTTTCAGTCAGTGGAGTCATGCCTGCTGAGAACTTGGTCAAAGATGTTTAAAAAGATGCAGAGGCTTCTGCAGGGCATGCACATCTCACTGAGCAGCTGTTCACTTTCTGGTTCTTAGGCAGGTTGAGCTGAAGGCCAAATACAGGAAAGCTTCTTATGCGGTCTGATAAATATACTAACCAATCAAATCGGTAGTATGGAAGTTGTTGAAATTATTCACAAATACACTCTGAAGTGCATGCATATAAAGAAATGTACTTGTAATGTACCTGCAGATAGGAATGTAGGTCCAATAATTCCCCCTCAAAGGAGGGGCGGGAGAGAGGGTGATGGAACTTCAGCATATGTTACTCTGTAGTGATGGGTTAGAATAGTGCATCCTCCCAGACTGATACAATACTGGGGACATCATGTTAATTACTTTGTTACTATTTGTAGATGCATTTAGTGGTGAGCTGGCTCTCAATCACCAAAAGGCAGAATACCACTAATCTGAGTCATTCTTTTGTAAATCTTTTTGCATATTTTACAAAATACACCCTTTTAGCTAAAAACTACTATTGTGATTTTTTATTGATTTTCTATCATAAAGCAAAGGTTTTACTAATATGTTTATAATATGTTAAATGAACAAAGAAATGAATTCCTAAATATTATGTTATTAATCATATGGCACCTAAACTTGCACTGAACATTTCAGGCATGTCAAAAGACAGTATTTTGCCTTAAAGGATCTCTGTGTGTTTATAGAATTAATTGTTTATCATTGTGAATTGTTTTAAGAAAGAAGACATTAAACTGATTCTTAAATCTGAATTTGTGCGTTTAACAGGGGAAAAAAAGTAATTGTAACTGTGCAGTGTTAAAGGCCTAATTACTGATTTATGATCATCTATTGATTAAAGGAGAGTTTAAGCCCATGGTAAGGGATGTGATGAAATTATAATATGATAAAACCTCAATCACTTTCCTCTCTCTCATAACGTTCCTGCCAGCCACAGACATCATGTAGATCAGTGCTGCAGACACTCATCAAATTTGTTTTGGTTGAGGTGTTCCACTTTTTCATCCACTGAAAGTATTTACATTCTCTTATTTACAGAGACAGTGCAAATAAGTTGCAATGAATATTATTTCTCTCCTTAGATCTAGTCATTCAGTCATATTAATTACTTAGACGTAATCATTATCACCTCTAAAAGACATGCCGAGAAAACAGTCTTGCAAGGAGAAAGCAGCTTTGTCTCAAATAAGGGAAAATGAATGTAATGCTCTCCACAGTTTTTTTTACAGAAAAGCAATAGGATCTGTTTACCTGGTTGAAATTCAAATTGTTTTATTATGGTGTCAATTCTTTGGTTTTGGCAGCACTTCTAAAGTGTCTATACACAAAAGGACTACCACAGTGAATGAATGCTAGTGTTGACACCACCTAACAAGCAGGGATTATGTGTTTACAGAAGAAGTAATATGATAGGTCAAGTATAAGAGGCACTTCTCAAGAGCACTTCACCACATAATGAGTGACTGACTAGAAAGTGCGGAGCTGCCACTCTTTGGCTTCATTTCGGTGTTGATGCCTGCCTCTCTCCTCCAAAGCCCTCTTGATCATGTTCAGCTGCTCTGTTCTCATGTGGTGAATAATAGTAGAGTAAAGCTGCTTTTCTGTCTCATTTTTCTTGCTAATTTACACATTCAAGCCATTTTTTGTTTGCTATCCTTATTTGCTATTCCCTTTTGTCAAGGCACTGTTCTCTTTTTTGCCTCAGGCCTAGGAACTAATTTGAGCTTCTATAATTACTTCATGTTTTACACCTGTCTGCATATCATGCACCCCTTGTCTCTGTACTTAAGCTGTATATTTTCTTGGAAAAAAAGGCTAGTTTTCATATCCAAGGAATCCCCGAGTTTCTACTCTCATTCTTCCTGCAGGAGAAACACAATTAAACTGTTGAGATGTTCTCAGCAATGCAGCTGACCTTTTGGGTTCATGAAGGACAAATGAACGCTGTCTGTTCAGACAGTTTGTGTTAAGACATTGTTGAGCAAAGAGCCCTGAGCTTTGTTCCTCTTGAATGAAGCAGTGGTTGTAGTCATTTTAAAATCATTAAGACTCTGAATGCACAGTATCATTCTACAGTGTTTGCTCTACAGCTGCTCTTCTGCTTTAATAGCAGCTTATTAAATTTGGGTCAAGCATACTCTGAAGAGTATCACAATGAAGAAACTGTTCAAAAAGTTACCTGTTTAAAAAAAGGCAATTGATTAGATTTTTAACTTAAGTGACAGCTGCTATTCATTGCCTATTCTTTGTAGTGTCCTGCAGCCAGAGTGGAAGCCTTTTGTAATTTTGTCTTCATTTTGTAAAAGCGTTCTTGAATAATCCAGGGTTGCTTTCCACTCTGAGCCCGCCTCAATCCAATTAGGAGTTTAACAAGGGTCAAATTAAGGAGACTTTACACTTCATGTTTGCATCATTAGCCATAAGACTGTTTTGTGTGTGCATGACTGTGTGTCAAGGGAGGAGGGGAGCTGTAAGATGGGGCAGACACAAAGCTGTCATCTACCATGTGGTGCATCCCTTAACTGAATGGAGGCACAGCAGGCTAGGAACAACATTTCCAGTTGTCTTTTGGGGCTGTCGTCATGTAGATTTCAGCTGGTACATAGTTGTTTGGAGGTTACAGGTGCTAGCTAGAGCTGATGAAGTAGAGTGTGTTATACGCCTACTCTTTTCTTTCCTGGTAGCCTATTGTTATTGGACAAATGACTAGGAAGACACGAAGTTAGAAACCTCTTGAGCATTCATTATTTTTGATGAGATGACAACTACCCAGCTCCTAGTTCTCACTGCTCATGCTGTTTCCTGTTATTTTTTGAAAACATAATTTTTCTGCATGTTAAGTGTATCATACAGTGTGTGAACTTTTTTAATAAGATTACTTTGTTAGGTTTTGGGAATGTCAGATGTATGTACTCAAGACTACAAACATATCCAAGAGTATTTCCTGTAGATATGTATACTATTGTAAAAAGTCCCACTGGTTCTGCATATTCATGTTTAAACCTAGAGGTGAAATTTATATTGAACTGTCAGTATTTGGTATGATCATTGGGGAAAAAGAGATTAAGACTATTTTCCAGATAAAATTGTTCATAATCACAAAAAAATCTCTTTCTAATCAGTATTTAGATGTGTGGGATATTACTGAAGAACTGTTGCAGTGTCTCTTTGGCAAATGCTTTGTGCTGCTACATACAAAGTAACGATTTAGCTAAAAATAACACTTTCATTGTTCCTCCCCCCACTAAACCCGTTAATAGGTACGTTAGTATCATGCGAGTTTTCATAGTTTAATCCCTTTTCAAAAGCTTTTCAGAATAAAAGCTCTAAATGGTCCTCAGTATTAATTTGATGTGACTTCTGTACAATATGGTTTGAAACTCTCAGAAGCACATTTTTACAGCTTACCCTTTTTCACTGGATCAGTGTGTGGAAAATACTAGCTAAATGCTTAATGGAGTTTCTGCTGTTAGCCTTTTTTGTTGTCTTGCAGATGCTATAACTTTCTAGTGATTTTTATTTATCATTACTATCATTAGGTAAGCCAAATAAAAAAATCTACAGCTATTAGAGTGAATCAAACTCAAGTTTTAGAAAATGCAATTTAGAACACATTTTTAAGCCTTTGACCTATCTTATAAGACTAATTGAATGAGAATTTAATTCTACTTGTAAATTCTGCATAAAAATGGTGATTGAGCTTACTGTTGTCTGTGTTCATAGTCAATCAAATCTTTGTTTATTTTTTGACAGGAGTAGCTAGCTCTCTGGCCATGAACACCCTCAAGCCACACATTTTAAATACTCAATTCCCTGTGAAGCATTAATGTACTATGAACTAATATGAACCATTGTGAAATAATTTTAAACTTATCCAACTTTCCACTACAGAAGCTTTCAGTTTTACTACTGGTTTTATTGCTTTTGGGCAAATCAAAGCAAAACAAGCAGGTGACAGACATTTGTCTGTTAGATACACCTATGATTCCTTGATTGGCATACATGATGTTCATGATGGCCAAAAAGGTGGTATTTATTTTACAGTTATAGATTATTCTTTTTAATTTAGAACAAAAATCCGGCATAAAATTTCAGCGCCCTGCAGTTTGTGAGCTGAGCATGAAGCTGGCAAAATATAAATGAACTGAAAGACAAACATATTCCTGTTATACAGTAACCTTCTTATCAGGAATATATACAATCTATATATGGTGTTGGAATGATGTTGTAGCCAAGATGGTCCATGAAATATTTGAGAAGCAAGGCTTTTTGTAGATATCTTTTATTAGCTTTTTCCTGATACCTGAAGAAGGTATTCCATTCAAAAGCTTATCAGTCTATTCCAAACATGCAGTTGATCCAATAAAAGATATCTGCTACAAAAATTCATCTCTATGTATAGATAAAAATATAGATAACTATCTATCTCTCTTTGTGTGTGTAGGCCTTTTCAAGTTAATTAACTTATTTTTAAGCACGTTCAGTATGTGTCCTCCAGAAAGCATTGGGTTGGCAGAGGGAAAAAAAAAAAGAATGGGTTTCACATCCATACTTATTGTCTACAGGTAAAAGGTTTTTTCTTTTTACTTGTGAACTCAACAGTTAGTTCCTTTTTTCTATCAGGGAAGATAAAACTACCAGAAAATATTAAGGATATATGCTTAGATATTTGAGTAAAATGTGTGGTAATTTATATGTATGGTAGATACAGCCTTTGGGCCCTTGATATTTTGTCAGAGCTGCCCTTATTGTCACAAATATTATCCTTTGCAGCATTTATATAGCATTTAGGGGGAGAGAAAACAACGTGCTTTATGCCTCTGTGTCAGTTTCCTGGGTTAGGGACAGAAATTATACATAAACTGGTATAAGTGGTTGTAAACTGGTTCAGAACTGTAACACAACAGGGCTAGGGACAGAAGTTACATATAAATTGGTTTAAGTGGTCAGAAACTGGTTTAAACCTGAAACAGAACAGAGGTTCAGTGCACATAAACTAGTTTCAAAATGTCTGAACCTGGTTTAAGATAAACCTGGTTAAATGTAGTATCAGATTTAACTGATTTAGGTTGAACCTGTTTATGAAACTTCTGTCCCTGGTACAAGTTAAATCAGAATCCCCCAAGATCAGCATGCTTTGCAGCCCTGATCTGGGCTGTGCTGTCTGCTCCAGAGAGCAGGGCTGGCCCTACTCCTCTGCTGTCTAGCTAGAGCAGTGAGGGCTGGCTCACTGGCCTCACTGCCCCCACTCCTGCACCCAGGCAAACCCCAGCTGGGGTCTAGGGCTAGGGAGCAGGGGTTAAACTTACCTTCCCCTGAGTACAGAGCTGCCCTGCCCACTTAGTGCTGGCTGTGACTGTAGGCTTCAAAACCCAGAGGAACCTGGAAGCAGGAAGAGAAAGTGATGAGCAATTCTGCAGAGTCCTTCTGCTGTGATTGTGGACTGCAAATCCCAGAGACCTCAGGGGCAGGAAGAGGTTCAAACACAGTCCATACTGGCTCTGCTCTAACACCCCCCAGCTTCCAGCCTGAGCCACTGCAGGCATGTGGCTGTATTTCCTGAATTAAAAGTGGTTGTCTGCTCATTTGCTTATTGGCTCAATCTTTGCAAAGACTGAATCAGTTCAGTCTCGGGCTTGTTGACTGTTTGTACTTAGCCCAGAACTTCAGTTCACACAAACCACTTTCAAAATGGCTGAAACAAGTTTAAGATAAACCTGGATGGCTGTAGTATTAGACTTAACTGATTTAGGTTAAATTGGCTTATTGAATTTCTGTCCCACGTCCCCTGCAGATTCAAGTTAACTCACAGTCCCCCAGCATCAGAGAATGTTTTGCACCTCCTTGAAAAGCCCTCCCTTGCAGGGTGTATGGGCTCGCTTTGGTTTAAGCTATCTGCTCTGGCTGAGCAGGGAGGCATGCTTTAGCATCCCCCAGCTTTTGGCCTGGGCCACTGCAGACATGTGGCTGCATTTCTGGAATCAAAAGCGAATGTCTGTTCACTTGCTTATCAGTTCAGTCTATGCAACTTAGACTAACCTGTGAAGGCTGAATTGATTCAGTCTCAGGCTTTTTGATTGTTTGTACTTCGCCCAGGTGATCACAATTTGGGGTCAATGTCACAGAGATCTGAAGGTCTGAATGGTAATCAGCCTATATGAGGGCAGCCCTCAGGGCTAGGTATAGTCAAAAAGCCCAAGACTGAATCAGTTCATTCTTTGCAGGTTAGGCTAAGCTGCACAGCTTGAACCAATTAGCAAATGGACAAACATTTATTTTTGATGCAGGAAATGCAGCCATATCCCTGCAGTGGCTCAAGCCAGAAGCCAGGGTGGGTGCTAGAGCATGCCTGCCAGCCACTGACAAAGGAAAGGGAAGAGAGATTTTTCCCCCCTCCCTGCTGGAGTGGAGGGGGCATGGCCATGCACTAGCCTGGAGATTAGCATGCTGGGGTATGGGTTTAAATCCCCCGCCTGATCCAGACAGAACTCCAGCCCAGGTCTGCAGTGGTGGGCAGGATAGTACTTGCCAGGCTTCTGTGCCCACCACCTCCCACACACTCAAGGGAGCAGGGGCAGCTGCTGCCAGACTGGGGGGGAGGGGGGATAGTGCCATTTAATTCATAAAAGCTTGAACAAGAATAGCTCTTTCTCTGAAGGAAGCATGTATTAAACACAACACTTTGCAACCCTAAGTACACTACAGAGCAATGAAAAACCATCGCCTAAGCTAAGATACAGCCCAATAAAAACACACCGTGAGAGCACACACAACTTAGTCTAACTTAATTGGAAGGTAATAAACCAAAAAGACAAGTCCTTGCATAGGTATTCCAATTCCCCACCTTTTACATCTTCTGCTTTATAATGTAAATGTAGTTCATTGCATTCTTTTGTCACACTAGCTCAAGCTGTCTGTGACCCTCTCCTGTTCCCTTAGCTGTGTCTCCAGCACATACATGTGATGATTGTTCCAGGTCTTTGTCAACACCTCCCACCTCTCAATCTGGTCCTGAAGGGCTTGGCTCTGTGCTCACAGGTGGCATGGGACCAGTCCCTCCAGCCCAGGTTCCCCAGCCTCTTCCCTCTCCCCAAGGGCCTGGGGGAGCTAAGGAGAATCACATCTCCTCCTCTCCCTCCCCTTATCAACTGCTTACTTTAGTGTCTGCCAGAGGTGGGAGGGGATGGAGTCCTCTCCTTAAAAATGGTCCTATCTTGTCCCTTCCTCCAATAAGTCTCTGGATAGGAAAACACATTCTGCTAGGTAGGTGGGTCAGTAGTTGGGAAACAATCAAAGCTGTTAGCCCCATAATGCAGTCTTGCATTTAAATTTTAACAAGGTGTTAGTTACCTTTGCTGTGCAGGCAGTGGTTTGACATGCAGTTGTTAAAGAACTGGCAGGGGCTGGCAGGAGGGAAGTAATCCCCCTCCTTGCCCCCTTTGCCATGTCAGCCAGCATCTGGCTATGCCCCAGCCCCTGCTGCTGAAGCAGGAAGGGGCGGGGTGGGGGGGCCCTGACAGGGGCTACTGAGTGCTGGCCAGGCAGACCCCAGCTAGAGTCCCAAGGGGAGAGGGGAGGGAGGAGGGAATAAACCCCCTCCCTGCCCACTTAGCCTCAGGGGGACAATCCGAGCCAGCATCTGGCCATGGCCTGGCTAGAGAGCAGAGGGGTGGGACCAGCCCTGCTCCCTGGAGCAGAGAGCATAACTCAGTCCAGGGCTGAAAAGCATGCTGGGATGCTGGGAGACACTGATTTAACTTAAACCAGGAAGGGGTCTGGGACAGAAGTCCCATGAACCGGTTTGACCCAGATCAGTTAACTGGTTTCTGTGCAGTGAACTTATGCTCTGTTACAGGTTTAAACCAGTTTCTGATCGCTTGTTATGTGTAAAGTCTGGTCCACATACTTACTAATTATGTGTAGCATCTGTCCCTAGCCCAGAGGTCAATTGCCAACTTAAAATTTTAAACACCATATTTTCTTGCATACAAAAGTATAACACACATCATTTCTGAAAGGCAGAGAAAGATTTTTTTTTCTTTCCAGAGTTATGGCTGCAAAGAGCAGGGACAGAACCTAATCTTTGCTGATTCACTTTCCCTTTCCTATTTAACTAAACTCTAGCTGCTACTGAAAACTGGTCTCCATGGGTGGATCTATGATTTAGAAAAGATCTAGAAAGGAGTAAAGAGTCTCCAAGGCTATGAAATAGGAGGTGAGAGACCAGGAGCACATAGCAGACAGCAAACATTTCCTGATGAAAGGTTAACTTGATTAGTGGAATATCAAAATCATTAGAAGAGGAAGATGCTTGTTAACACCTGTAAAGTAAAGAACAGTGAGCCATTTGAGTCAATTGACTCCCATAGCTGCCTGAATAGAAATGCAACAGCTGCTGCACTGCAGAGCAGGAATCAAAGCACAGTGCTCCTGTTCTGGGCAAAAAGATCAGCTTCCCTCCTCAATACACGCATTTTAATTTGGGGGGCTGATTTCAGGGGGAAAATGTGTTTGTTTATGTGAGATAATATGGTAAGTAGAGCTTTTGCATCAGAACTCTTATAGATGTCAGAAATTAATTCTTTTCTATCGTTTACCAGAGGTCTGTACAGTCTATAAAGTCAAAAACAATAAATAAGTTTCTTATCTACAGGATCTTGCCTGTATTGTAGAGGGTGAATTTTGTCAATATTTAATAATAATAAACTATACTGATACTTTCTTATACAGTTTATAATTGTTATTCTTCTATCCATGTGTATTTCCATATAAAAATAATTTGATTATTGTTTTCATTTTTAGTCATCTTGTGCATCCGTCTCCCTTTGCAGTTTATTTTCTTAATCTACACATATTGAATCATATGTTAAAGATAGTTACAGTGTTTATGTAGTTGTATCTCCAGTATAAACTTGATTATCTAATTATATACAGAAGGATTAAGTGCCTGCTTTGGATGGGGTTTTTTTTATTACTTTTAGAAAGGTTATCTACACTTTTTGTGTGTAACGAATTTAGTTCTCTTGAAAGGTGCTGGATTGACAGCACTGAAGACCAAAGTCCTTTATTTATGCATGAACAGCAACAGTACAAGCTTTCCCACACTGCCCTGCCAATATGCTTCACCCTTGACCAAAAGGAACCCCCTCTAGGGGTGAAAGCTTAGTAGTCTTCATATCCATTCAATCTTTGGGCTCAGTGGTAAAAATGACAACAAGTTTGCCAAATGTGGTGGTGCGCTGTTTATGGTAGACACTTGTCCACTGTGAAGTGCAATCATCATAGTTCACACAGATTATTGAACAGCAGTCTATTAATGATAATTTTAAGGCACTACAGACCAAGAGCATATATAGGTTTTACTGTAATCAATGGCAAGCCTAATATTTGGCTCACTGATGCTGTATGATCTACATAGTTGGACATAGATTTTGCTAATGCATTACCATCAAGATTTCCTAGGACCTTTTCCATAATAAATGATCCTTGAATTCTCTTCTGTCATGCACCAAGAGCAAATAACATCTCACTGCCCTTTCCAAATACAAGTAATAAATACAAGGCCCTTGGATTTCACAATGTAAATTTGTGTATCATGTTGGGGTTGAACCAGGTTTAAATCAGGGAAGAATTAGCCTCAAAGGCTTTCAATGACTAGATAAAATCATTGCATAATTTCTCATCTCAATTGTACCTGTATAAATCTGGAGTAATTTAATTGATTCCAATGGAATTATTCTTGTTTTACACCTGTGGAATAGAGTACTGTATGGTATACTGTACAGGTTATACCTTTAAGCATCCAGTATATTATTATTAAAGTATTTATTCATTAATGCAATATGAGAGATGGAAATTTAAATCATAAATAGAAATGTCATCATTATAGTTCTGATATAAACTGCAACTTTCCCTCAGTGCTCATGTTTATGCCACATTTTGTAAAAATGTAAGTTCACTATGTCTGAGTTGTGATTCAGAATCCCAGGGCCTATGCATGTAAAATCTCAGACAATGTTGCATTAATAGACTAATATACATAGACTAATATATATTTGCCTTTTTAAACATAAAAAACAGTGAAACAGCAAGTAATTATACATATCTTTTATTGTGATAATAAGAACAAAGAAGTAAAAGAAATATATTAATTATGTGTGTACTGTACACACAGTACAGATATTAAATATTTATCTTAAATACAAACATTAGGCATTAGAGTATTCAAAATAAGATTCAAATACTTTAAACTAAATAAAAAGAGAATTAGCCACCTACACAAAGAGCTATACATGTGCATTTATTTCAGTATGCTTTATATAGGATTACAATGTCTGAGTAGTAATATTCTCTGTAAAATATTTATTTTAGTCTAATCATTAAAATAGAAACATATTTTTGTAGTTTATTATGTGCTGTTCCATGCTGGATATGTGTAATTGGGGCTTAAAACTTAATTGTGTTTTTAAATATTTATTGAAAAGTACCCTAGTATGCATGCGTAGGATGAAATTTTTGGGAAAACATAATTTTAAATCAAATTGTTCCAGGTATGGAAAAAGTGCTTGTTTCCATTGAGAACTAAAGCAATTTTTAAAGTAAGTTTGAAGTTTTAAAATGAAATGTTTAAAATGATCCTGTGCAAGTGCAAAAATGGCTTTTATTTGCATCAGACTCATTTAAAAATGGCCAAGTATTTTGCCCCCCCCCCAAAAAAAATCACAAAAATACGTTCTAAAAGTATAAGCAACTGAAAAGAAGGATTTAGACTTCCAGAACCATCATTAAGTTATTAGGGTAACAAAACTATAATACATACTTCATTTTTTTTAATGCGGCACAGAGTTATGTGAATAAAACTAACATCATAGTGAAAGCACATCTCGGTATAATGCTGGTTGTTATTTTTTCTCTCTTTATACTCTTCCTTTAACTGGGAAAGAAAATCTAGAAAGGAATTTCTTCCTCAGTTTCTGGACTCTGGTTTTCAGACCACAATAAAAAAAAAGTGGATTTTAATTTTATATCAAAGAAACCCTTGAGGTGGAAAGTTAGGGAAGGCTGCATGGGTCTGTAGCAGACAAAATGTCGCTTGAATTTTGCTGCTCGGTAGTTTGATATACTCATTTGCTGATGCGAAATGACGAGGGCTTAGAAAGCAGGGTTTTGTTTTTTAGCTGTCTGTAGACCTAGTGGGGCCTTACAGAACCCAGTCAGCAGGTCATTAACTCTGGAGAAAACAGCTTGCATTAATATGCTCTAATCCGGTATAATTAGTCAAATTACTGCACGCCGACCGGCTTGTCATGTGTTGTCAGATTTGGCATGCTCGCAGGATAGCCTGGGTCCCTCTGGAATGCCACCCTGGATCAGGGAAAACTGCTCGTTTGTAGCACTGCTAATCTCTTGATGAGGAAAGTAAACTAAATCACAGCCATAGACTCTCTTAAAAAAAAAATTGGTCTGTTGTTTTTTTGCTGAGAGATAAAGAATTCATGCTCTAGGAACAATTTACAGTTACTTTTTGCCACTAGGAACAGAGGCTGTTCTATTGGTTCATACTAGCTCTTTATATCTAAAAAAAACCTAGGGATCTGCTGTACTATATAAGATTAGCATTCATGGAAAGATTTAAAATAAATAATTACAAGAGGATCAGCTACAAATTACCTACCACACTGTGACACAGATTATTAAACTACCGGTGCGTGTGTGTGTATGCGGGGGGGTGTGCAAGTGTGTCTTTTTCCAGTGGGGGTGGAGGTTATTAAACTATAAAAGGGCCATATTAGCATAAATTTACAAGAGCTCTTGTTCTGGCGGCATGATAAAAACCTGTGTTACCTTTGCATTAACACTGAATTGCTTGTTGTGCTTTTGGCAATGACAGATAAGTCAGTGTAATTCCCCATCGCAACGGAAATGATGCTCCAGATTCCAAACGTATCCTGAAGATGTCACTGACAATAATCTTCAAAGAACGGCCAGTGAAAGTGGGCTGTATGTTTGCAGGATGATATACTGCAAATGACAGGAAGAATTATGTGAGTGAAGACGAATCTGTAACATATTATTAAGCAATTTCACGAGAATAACAGGGATAAAAGGATAATGGATGAGGGTGTCATTATTACCTTCATGTAGAGGGAAAGCAAAAGCAAAGGTAGAGAGACAAGATTAATTGAGGAAGGGTGAAGCATTCATTGCTCATCAGCTCTTTTGTACTCTCTGCTCCTGAAATTCCAGACAAAAAAAATTGCTCAGGGCTGCATTTTAATGCAGCTGGCAAGAAGGAGCAGAAAACTGACAGGGCACTTTTTAGTCACCTCCCAGTTTCCATAAACACACAATGGCTATTACTCCTTGAGTGTTCCAGTGACCATAACATTAAACCAGTGGTTGGTTCTTTCTTTGTCACAGCTACTGTTTTTATCATGCTTTCAAACTAGGCACCTCTGTCTGGTGCATGTGGAAATGCATTGGTTGCCCTGTACATGATGTTTCCATTTGCACCCTTTTAAATGTAACCCCAGGTTACATATTAGATGTCTGTAGAAGAGCTTCTTCCAAATACAAACAGTTTGGCATTCATTGTAGTATTTGTGATGGTAGTGTAATGAAAGGCAAAATTGTTTCAAATTATTAAGAGTTTGATATTCTTTAAATGTAGCATATTACCAAACAGGAAGTGGTTTTGCAACCATAGAGACCAGTCCTGCAGTCCTAATTCAGGTAAAATTCTCACAGAAGTCTTTGAAAGCTATGTTTAATAGGAGTTGCAGCATTAAGTTCGTATTCTATATAGTCATATATTTCTGTGAATGTGGCCCTCAAAATAGCAGCTGTTTTTATAATGGAATGGAAGGAGTTTTTTTGGCAACTTTTTGTAATGTTTGTATGAATTATGAAATCTTTATATTCTTTAAAGTAGCAAATATAGATACATTTTAGTGGGGGGCGGCATTAATTCTTTTATTTCAGTAGGACTTTTTATCTTAGGAATGGATGCCATTTGTAAATACTCATAACTTTCTGAAACTTCCATTTTTCTAGCTGAACTTTTTTTCAGATTGATCTTTGCCTAAGGGTGTATTTGATTAAGTGGCTTGTTTGCTTATTCTGTTTGTTGAGAAAGTTTGATAAAAATTATTCAGATATTTTGGAACATATGGACAGTGAGGAGAATGCATTTGTCAACCATTTGAAAAACAAACAAACCATTTTTCAGTCAGGTAGAGCACTGCAGGTAGACAGCTGAAAGTTGATAAGGAAATAACAGTTCCTCATCAAACTGCTTTCCTTGATGGGGAAAGCAGTTTTGTTTATTTTTCTTGTGGGGGGACTGTTTTTGGTAAGAGGGAAGAAAGGATTCAATGGTGTGCTTTTTTTAATTTTGAACTCTACTCATGTGTAGTAGAGGGAATACGTGGAGTTCAGCATCCACCCTAGCATGGAAGTCAATAGGACAGGATCATTCACTAAATGAGAAAAGAAGAAACTGAAGAGTGAGGCTTTTCTAGTTTCCATAATGGCAAGGCAAACCCCAAATAAATACATAAAATCACATTTAAATAATAAATTGTTAGCTTTTTGTTGAAGTGAACGTGTTTGTATGAGGAGAGGTGTCACAATGGAATAAGAGTAGACAGCAATTTTATTTGGTATTACAATTCAATATGATTACAAGGATATGAGCAAGTAGTCCTAGCAGACTAGATGTTTAGGGACCAAAGGAGTTTACAGAAAGCATACATAAGGCCGCAAGGCTCAAATTCAGTCAGCAGACTCTTTTCCTTTGCAGTCCCACAAGGTCACAATTCTCAGATATCAGTCACAACACACTGCGGAGAACTCTTCCTTTAGCTTTTCTGTGCTGGATGGGTAAAATTATGTTCTCTTCTATGGATGTCACTTGCTCATCATTCGTAATTTGATTCCTGCATTTTAAAGGCCTAAAACCACTGCCATAAAGAGTGTATGATCAAACAGCCTTTCTCAGCCTAGCAAACACTATTTTTGCTTTGAAGCTAAAAGCAAAAACAAAGTCAAAATGGAGATATGTGCCAGATCTTTAAGACAAAATAATATCTCTTGTACATTTTATAATCCTGTCTAGCAAACTCAGTTAGTTTAACTGGGAAAGTTGGATTCTTAAATCACCATACTCTCTTCCCATCACACATGCTAGTGCTTTCCCTAGGACTGAATGGGAAGGAGTTTTTCCTAGTAATAAATCCAGACCCTTTCTCTATATGAGAAAGAGAAGAGCCATTGGAGACATCCTGCTCTCACTGGCACCCCTCATCCTTTGCAAGAAGCCCCTGCAGAGCTGACTCGAGAATGCAAAAGACATGACTTGCTTCTGACTCACTGTTCCCTCCAGAGCCATATGTGTTTGCCTTCAAGAAGTATCCTGCATGCTTTGAGTTCATGTGGAGGAAAGGATTGGCCCAAGGTCACATTTGCTGCAAAAAAATTATACTGAAAATAGTATCATATTGTTTTCCATATATGTCTCTTCTATCTAAACCTGAACCCATGCAGAAAATTAGTCAACAAGTAAAATGAAAACAACAGCCTAAAATAGTTTTGTATTTTTTCTAACTTGTACCATATAATCTACCATATGTTCTGTACACCTCTAGGTACGGACAAAAGTTATGTTTGTCATGCGACTGGCCCCATGAAGGCACTCTACAGTCTTGCCATGACACATGTACATAGCTGCAGAGCACTCTGAAACTGGCCAATTGTGTGACAAATTAACCCTCATCAAATGAGAGATCAGATGAAGGCACTCTATTTTGGATCACCTGAGGGAACTTGTGTTTCCTAGGCTTAATCTGCTGTGCAAAATCGGGGCTGGGCTGATGCAACCCAGACCCTCCCCCCGCCTCCCTCCCAGAGCTACCTGCAGGAAGGGAGGTGGGATGAGAGAGGGAGAGCGAGCCACAGGCAGGCCTTGTCCAGCCTGAGCTGGGTGGTGGGGAGGCGTAGCTCGGAGCCATAGCCCCCACCCAGCCCCCTTCCCTCCAGCTCAGGCCAGGTAGCAGCTCACTCCCCCTATCCCACTCCTGCTCCTTCTTGCAGATAGCCACAGAGCTTGGAGTTAGGGGCAGGGCTAGGGGAGAGAGGCTGCAGGCAGACTCCTTGGGCTTGATTGGCTGCAACGTGGAGCTTGATTTTCCTCCTCCCCTCCACCCAACAGGCAAATGTCTGTTGGGTGGGGGGAGGGGGGAGGGGTGCGCTAACTCATGGCACTTTATGTAAAGTACCATGAGTTAGAGCGGGAGCCTGCACATATGTCAACACCCTCAGTTGTACCACAGTTATGAATGTCACAACCTCAGTTGTACCACTGTTGCTACAGATATTATGCCAGCGGGAAAGTACGTAGCCTGACCTTCAAATTCCAGGTTGAGCTTGAAGGCCTCATAGTTAAAAATTAAAGTTTTACAAATCTTGTAAACTGAGTGCACCTGATGTAAAAGAAATGAGATGGGAAATGGTCAAACCTACAGTACTATTTTTGTAGTCATTTTTCCAAGTAGAACTGTACTTTAAGTGAGGCTATCCAAACCAGGGGAAAGGTAGTCATACTTGGGGAGCAATTTACTTACCCATCAAGAACCATAAAATAATCCATATGATGTCCTGACATTGCATAGCCATCCTGCAGGCATCCCTATGCTGTGTGACAGCTTTATTTCATCATATATGCATGAAATGCTGTGATACAAAGTAAGGTCAGGAAACTGCATTAAGATTACTTTGTGTCCATTCAAAATTGTCGATATGTTTTATCCTTTCGTTTATCCTCTGTAACTGAACATTGCTTTCTTCCTATGTTTCTTCTTCTCCCTACTTTGAGAGGGAGAAAGGAATCTTAACCCTTCCCCCATTCCCACCCGCACTTGCCTTACTTGTATTAGATAGCATGGGAATGTTTCTAGAATCAGCATTCCTCTAATCATTGGGTCTAATCAAAGTTTACTGAAGTTCATGGAAAGATTTGGATAGACTTCTGTGGACTTTGGATCAAGTCCTTTATGACAGTGGTCAAGTAAAGTAAGTTTTGATCTTGAGCAGAGCTGTATCATGGCCCAATGATTCAGGAGTTTGAAAACCAAAATGTGAGTATTACTATTCTAATCCACGCAGATGTTGCTCATCATAGAAAATGTTCCCATCTTTTGTGAACACAGAATCCTTACTCTATACCAGGGTTGTTCCGTCTCTGGCTCATGGGCCACATCTGGCCTGCCATCTGGCCCACAGGGCTTGCAACAGATCCTCAAACTTAGCAGTGGGGGAGTGGTGGCAATTCACTCGGCTACTGCTCCCCTGCCATCAAATTTCCAAACTCTGCAGGCCAAATGGCATGGTCCTATGCATGGGGCTGCGGATGCAATCTGATATAGGGCCTGATCTGGCACTCAGCTAGAACTTGGACACAATGGGTATTTATACATGTACCTTTTTGTCCCGTGATGTGCTGGAGATCCGCTGCTTTGGAGCAGGCTTGATTAATAGAGTCTGCTCCGCACACAAGCGGACACACACTGCGGTGCACCACATGCAGTTGTATAAGTGGCAAAATGTTCATCAGTGCACAGAAATTGTTGGCAGTGGGCTTTTGAACTAAAGCACCTCTGAGGTGTTTTAGTTAAAATGTGCACCATCACCATTTTCTTTGCACTGATGCACATTTTGCCACTTATACAACTGCATGCGTTGCAGCACTGGGTGCTTGCACATGTAAAAAGGCTTGCACAAGTAAAAAATGCCTGTCTGACCCCTCATGGCAGCTGGATCAGGCCTCAGCTGGGGCAGCCCCACACAGCAGCTGTATCAGGCACCAGTTCCATATGCCAGCTCAGGCCCACAAACCAAATAGAGCCTGAAGACTGATACCACACCACTCATGCAGCCCACAGAGTCGGAAGATTGGGCGCCACTGCTGTATACAAAGGGCTAACCAACTGTCACAGTATCAGTGTTCCCTTTCCTTCCATTGAACTAGACACCAAAAGGCTTTGCAAGACTTTTTTAGTTTGTCTCACCAGTTTCCTCTTTGCCTTAAGTCAGTCCTTACCTTCTGTCTTAAGTTTTATAATGGCAGAATTTTAAATTATATTTGTGTATTTTGCTTATGGTTCAATTCAGCATATTTTTTCCATGAGAAAAGCATCTCTGTGCCTCTTACTGGACAAAAAGATACTGAAGCTTTTTGTCAAAATACAGAACAGTGGGTGCATCTACAAAAGATGCTACTGCAGTCATTAGTGAGCATTTATTTACAGTAACCACAGTTACTGCACAGTAGCACTGGCAAACATCTTTTAAGTGATGCTACTCTGGAGTAGCCTAATAATGCTGTGCAGTAGCATATTAGCACTGTTAGTGCTGTGATGCACTAGTGCGCAGTATTATTCGACTACTGGATAGTCAGCATCTCATGTAGACATGCCCAGTATGAATTGAGCATAATTTATGTTCAGATAGGTCTATCCAGCTGCCTCTGTTACTACAAGAAAATAGATTACCATCTAGAAGCTTTTACAAGTCTAGAATTTGTTTAGTGAATATGTTAATGAAGACCACAAATAAAGATGGAAACTGGAACTGTCTAAATTTCCCAAATATACGTCTTCATTTATTTTTTCCCTCAAAAATTTAGTTTTTGATGGGGTAATTCCCTGCATATATTGGAATATAATTCATTAAACATTGTCAGATTATTAAATAAAAATACAAATGAATTAAATGTAACACTTTTGGTAAAAAAAAAAATAATATTCATATATTTTAAATTACCACTTCTTGGGCAAGCATTCTAATTAGTAGGCTGTTGGACAAAAAGTGGATTATCCGTCTGTCTCTTCCTCCTTGACGCTTTTTGTGACTAAAGCACTTATGGCTAAGGGGAGGAGCAAAAGTAGGCAAATTTTACAAAAGTAGACAAATTGATGGTTCTCCAGGAATTCAAGCAAGTGGGATAGGATCTTGGACTTAGATGTCTTAGAGTCCAAGTAGAATCTGGACCAACAGGAAATTCTATGGCTTATATAGGTGTAAGTAATGAAGAGCAGGTCAGGTAGTAGTGAGGATGCTTTGTTCAGGTTCCTTTCCCTCTGTCTTTTCTTCCTTAAATTTTCAGTATGCTCACAATACTTGTTGCATCATAGTTATATCACATTTAACTAGTGGATCAATACCATGTTTCACAGTTTCCACTGGTCACTTGTAGCAGTGAGGAACGAATTTGTGTTCACCTGAATGCATAACTAGCTTCTAGATTGTTTTTTTCTGACTGAATAGGAGTACATTTGTGCCAGGAGAAAAGAAAACACAGAAGGAAAAGTGTTCCACCTTTCAAAAGATTTTTTTTTGAGGAAGAGAGCTGGCTCTGCCACAAGAAATTAGATACATACAAAAAAGATCTAACTTGAACAACTCCACTTTTTTCAGGTGTGGAGGACACTCAATATCCCACAGTCCTCTGCTTTCCTATAATTAGCTGTAGTAGTTAATAGGTGTGCATCCATGAGGAACTTGGAGACAGCTATTCTTGTATGTGTTTTCTTGAAGTTGAATAATCACAGATTTAATATTTTATTCTCCTGTTATACTGATGCAACACATGAATTCTATGGAGCAGCACGAGTACACAAGTTGAAAGAAAATTAGGCTCCCTTATCTAATTGTTGCTTTCCTTGTACAACCTTTTCCAGTTAAGCTAACACTTCTAAAATCTTCTGTATCTTCATTTTGGATGATGATTCCAGACAGAAGGACAGGCAAGTAAGGATGTTGTTTTTGCATCCTGTTGAGTTATTTTTCACTGCAGGACCATCTGTTTTGGAAACATATCCTCAGACCTTGACTCCATTTGCCTGTTTTCCTTCTTCCTAGTAGGGGTATATCCTCTAGTTGACTTTTTGAGGTACAAAATATGAAAAGGCAATAAAACTCAGAAGAAATAATGTTCTTTAAATGTGATTTACATATTTTTAGTATCTACAAAAAAGTGAAATATTACTAAATTCCAAAGGGACATTTGGTTTTAAATGACCTCAATATGCTTGAGAAAGGTAGCTAAAATGAAAATAACATTATCAAAAGATAATAACTAGTGATTAACATTAAATTTGGATAGGAAAAAAAAACTTGAATGCTTACCATGATGAAAAAAGGTTAATATTTTAAAGCGAGGCTAAAGGTTGACAGGAGAAAAATTGAGTTAGTTTGCAAAAAAGAAATTTGTTTCTTTAAGTGAAAATTGGGGTCAGAAGGCCAGAGCTCTCTCTGCTTCTAGATGAATGAAATGAATTAAATAATACCACCATAAAGCAGCAGTGCGTAAGCTAATGACAAAACAATATGTAGAGGTTTTGGACCAAGATACTGGAAAATTGTAAATGTGTATATAAATGTGATTTCAAATCAGTGCCTTTTTTGTCTGCTTGTACCGTTCAGATAGGACATAAAATGGATATTACAACTACTTCTTGACATCAGAATTCCTATGATTCCTTTAATGACAACTGAGGCATTAAGATACTCTAACTGAATTCCAATTTTAGTTGATATATTCTGCTAAAGTTCCTCTTCTTTGAAATGCACATAATATTCCTTATTACTTCCTGATTTGCATTTTGTGTAGTAGTGGCAATACTGTTCAGTAGTTGCTAAGTTTCAACTGAAAGCTGGCTGTATTACATTTATTGTGTATGAGGGAAAATACTATGTATGGATATTTTTCTACAGCTAGTCACAGGAGAAAATCCAGGTGCACAGTGTGTTTGAAGTGTACTAGTCATTGCTAGTTCTCATCCTGTCCTTTTATCTCCTATGAGTGTTAGGCTAACCTATTCTTCTAGCTTTTCTTCTCTTAAGTTGTGGTCAGTGTAAATTAACTCCTCTAAAATATTAAGAATTCTGTTTCCTTTGCTGCCTAATCTCCAAATGGAAACTTTATTTCTCATTTTGGATTTTCAAGAATTGATCATTTATTAAAATATTTACAATGGTGTCCACCTCTGCTGTCCCTTCCCTAGATTCTCAAGAGTAGTTTGGGGCTTTTCCCTAAAGCTTGTATATTTATATAAAGGCTGCTTACAGAGAGCACCTCAGATTTTATGTGGGAGATAGCTATTCCTATTCTACAGACTTGAAGATGCTGAAATATATTGACAGCATGTTAAAGGAATTTGCAATATTGTTTAGATGGAGGGGAACTAAAATTCCTTGATTTTTTTTTTCCTTGAGCTTAATAACTACTAGAAAGTATCTCTCTGCCTAAATAGATTCCTAAATAGATTACCTTTATATTCAGACTTGCAACTTTCTTAGCCAGTGTCTTTCTTTGAGGGACTGAAGGTTCACTTCATCAGGCCCAAGACAGGCTTCTGTGGTATGTCTATAAAATGTCTTGAGTACAAGCTAGCATGTCACTCTGTTCATACAGTTCTGTAGTATTGAACTCTTTGATTGGTACTTTGCCCATACATTTCTTCCACTTGCTTCAGTCCTCTTTCCTGTAGGTTTACTGCTTATTTGTCTCCCAGAGGAGAGGTCAAAAGAGGCAATTTTCGAAGCAGGAAAAAAGTTTATTACCATTACCAGTAGTTCTTTCAGTATTTTGCTTTGGAGTGTTCCCTACTTTATTTCTATCCTCTATACGTTTTGCATGAATGAGGAAGAACTGCATATATTTCGGTCAGAGATTTTTCTTTTTTCTTGTCTTAGGTTTAAATACTTGTGTCCATTTGGAGAACTGAAACAGCCCCACCATCATTATTTTTCAGAAAGTTTTGAGCAAGTGGCACCGCACCATAGCCACTCATATCCCAGAGAGTGGGTTTTAGGGGCAAGATATTTTGCAGGGGCATTATACTGAGAGAGTTATCTTTCCTTGGAAGGAGCCTTTCTTTTGGAGACAAACTATCTATGACACGTGAAATGACACAAATGTCCGTAGTTTTCCATTTTCCTAAGTTCCTGAATTTGCCTTTTCCGGAGAGAGTAAAAGAGTAACAATGTATATATGGAGTTGAAGGGTGTATAGGTAAATTACATACTGTCTCGTTTTGATTTCCTTTGTGATTATTATGATTAAGTACCATGAAATGCTGGTGCTAGTATCTTCTTTTTAATTTCTTTGTGGCGAAGGTATGTAATTGAAACAAAAAGCATTGTTTCCATCCTAATTTTTTTCTTGAGCCCATCCTGTCAGGCTGAAAGCGTGAAAGTTATTTTCTGGTGGTGTGATTAGATCGGGGCTGAACTCTCCAGCTGGCAGGCCTGTCTGTGACTGGCGGCGGCCTGTCCCCAGTGCTTGTCATTTCCTGACATGCCTGACAGGATGGGGACAGCAGCCCCAGACAGGTTCATTAGATGGTGTTTTCTACAGCTGGGCTAAAAATAAAAAAAATAATAAAATAAAATAAAAAAGGCCACGCTTTGTCAAGGCCCAAGCTGTAGGGGCCCTTCTTGTTGGTTTAAACCAAGGCCTTGTTTTGACAAATTTTGATCTGTGCAGTTTTTAGATTTTCTGACACATTTTTGTTTTCTTCCCCTTTGGCCTGCACTTTTTGCACTCTGCCTTGTTGCTGCTTCAAAATCCTAACACTATCTTCCCATGAGAGCAAAGAGCATGCTTACTGAGAGCATGAAAGAAAAATAAAGCAATACAGTAAAATAGCAATAATTGTTCATTTCCATGGTGATCAGCACAATGGCAGAAAAAAACAACCTTGGGACTCTCAATAAGCCAATTACAAGAAAGGTTAAAAGTTTTAGAGTGCCAGGAACATGCCATCTACATGAGAAAATAGTATCATTACTAGCAATCTACTCTGTTAAATACATTGCTCTCTGGTGCTGCCAGAAATTTAAACTGCTTTTATTATTTTGCTTTTTGGAAGCTGCTAGAGTTTTGTGGTGGTTTTGATAGGCTTTGATGCAACAGAACTAAATTCTACAAGATTATAGATTGTAAAACAATTAAAACCAGTTATAACAGCAATTTGAAAACATTAGACTGTATCGATAGCTTATTAAATTGTATGTAGCTAAATTTGTTGCTAACATAGCTATCTAAATAGAAAGAGATTATATGTTTATAATTTTATATGCTTATATAAACAATTACCAATGTTATACCTTTTTATTGAAGAAAAGGTACTTCATCAAAGACTGAATAATCTCTTATAACTACTCTCAAAGAAATCTAAATACTTTAACTTGTAATTATTCTTATTATGTTAAGCTTATAATTAGAAAGTAGCTATTGACATCTGTAATTTACAGGCTGATGTCTGTAGACTGTCTATTGTCTTACCTGCTGATTTCTAGTTTTCTTAGGTAGAGTTGCTTAATTCTATATATTTTAAGTAGTTAAAACCTGTCCATATGAAATAATTTTATGCAGTTATTGAGTAAAAAAAGAAAGACAATCTTTACTATTTCATTTACTTTGCCTCTCTCCTTAGAACGGTGTAGAGCATTACAGCCTTTTATGTTTGCTGTATTTTGCTGCTTGTGGTGTAAGCAATGCTTCTGAAAACCAAGCCCTTCATTCACAGAAATCCTACCACTTACCTTTCCTTTGTATTGTTAGTTACTGCTGCTTTAGTTCATGGTCTCTATGACAACTGTTTAAATTGGGATGGGCAACTGTCATCTGGAGTATTACTGAGAGAAAAGTGTTAGTGAGCACACAGTCCCATAGATAGAGCATTTCAATATAATCCAATTTTAATTGAGCTCCAGAGACTTTGATGTGCTGCAGAAGGTTGGGAGAGAGCTATTCCAGGGAGAAATTAAAGCAGCCCAGCAAGGCTTCGCTACTCCAGACTGTCACCATTTTAAATAAGCATTAGCATCAGACTTAACCTTCCCCTATGAAACATCTCACTTCTTTTTGAGCCTTTCCCTTCTTTTTTGCCATATGTATAAAGGCAAAAGCACTTTCATCTTTTTATATACATTTTTACACCCTCTTGATTAGGTTTGAAAAGCATGTACTGGACCCAAGATGTATCTGGGGCTGTCTCTTGGACCTTGCTTTGCAGTTCATAAAAAGAAATAAAAAGCAGGGTAGCGATTAGTTTGTAATTGTCAGCTGGCATGTTTTAGATTTTCTCTTTAAGACTGCTGGAAAACTAACCTGTCTTGGTGCTAAAAAGTTGAGGGTGAAGTAGTAATTATCTTTAGCTTAGACTTATCATGATTTTTTTTTGCAAGAATGGAAAGATAAACTTTTTTTATGAACAAAACCATATTTCTCCTGGAGACTCATGCTAAGTAACATTTGTATAAATGGGTAGAGTAGTCAGGAATATACACATGAAAATGATAAGTAGCATCCAGACTTCTGTATTTAAGAGAGAAGGGCAGAAGGAATATACATATTTTAATAGACTGTAAACATTCAGTTAATTGAATACAGATCTCTTTGGTTATAATAAATGTTCTTTATTTATTGATCTATATTAGTGTGTAGTAGTATTTTATGGCATTCACAATAGCCTAGAATAGAAGAACAATACAATAATAAAAAGGAGAGATAAATACAAAATCAGAGTGCCATTATGTCTTGAACACATCAGTACAGATTATTTAGAAGAGTACACCCTTATATGTTGGCAGGAATAAGATTTATGATATCACAAATCAATATTTCTGCCTTTAAATTCTGTTAGAACCAAAATATGATTTTTTTTTTAGAGAGTTATGCGTTCAGGCTTTTTTTATCTTTCAGTAACAGCAAGCCAGATCCTGCAAGACGCTGAGCTTTTCTGCTGAGATGCTGAGTAACCTCAGCTTCCACTGAAGTCGGTGAGATTTATGTGCACAGCAGCACAAGAGAATCCCCTTGTGGAACTGGTTCTATATAAGGTAGATTATTGAAGAGTACATTTTTATTCTTTACAGTGAGTGTGATGCTCATCAAAGTCAAGGACTTAATAGCAATAGCAATAACCAGTCATACTGCAGACAGTATGTTTTTCCTATACAATTGAATAGGTTTTGTTGACTGGCTGAAGTAGGTAGCTTGTTATCCCCCATGGATATAAAGAAGATAGGAATCTAGGCTAGTGAAAGGGAGCCTAGGCTGTAGATTTTAGCCAGCTAAAACCAGCTGTGAGTTTTAGTTTTACCTCTGCTGGGGTAGAGCCTTAGAAGTATCTAAGCCCAGAAGACCTGAGCTGCTCATTATTGTTGTTGTCATCAGTATTAATTTATTTGCTAGTAAAATCAAATATTAGGAAAGGGTGAATTTGGGCTCTGCCGTCTGTGGGGACTATATTTGATAACAGGTTGGAAACAGTCCACTTCCTTACAGGCGTATAGGAGCCAGAAGACACTAATAAACTGAATGTCTGCTGTGCTGAAGTAGCTGAGAATGGGCAAAACACAGAGGAGAATTCATGCAAAGTATCTCTGAATCCTGACAGGTGCTACAGTAATCTCAGTATTGGGTCTCCATAGTTTACCACAGCTCACCACAAGGAAGGTCAGAAGCATGCCAAAGGTTAAGGCCTGTGGGTTTGCACATAGTACAGTTCCACATGGCTACAAATCCACAGAGGAGGGAGCAGTGTGTAATATTTGCTATATCACTTCTATCCCTAGACACGGCAGAACAAAGTCAGCCTTTATGAGTTCCGGAATTTGTCTTTAGCTTAGGGGGAAGGATTCTTGCCAGCCTTGCTACCCACCTTCCAAGGCTCCCTCTAGTTTGCAAGTAAAGCCTTGTCTGGGATTGGACCTTCGATGTTGTGCAGATTTGGATATTCTGGCCTTTAAATTGCTTTAAATATAACAAAGCTGATTACTAATATCTGGGTATACAAATAATTTATCTGTACTTGCAACTATCACTGGCATTTTACAAACACACAAATGTATTGTTGTTTATTAAAATAAAATCATGCAGTGTTTTTACCATGTAGAACCGTTACATATTGATTTCTGCTTATTAGCATTTTAATGCTTTGTGTTGGTTCATTTTTAAGTGCTTACTTACAGTAGCATGGATACCTTATAGAGAAAATGTGTTTTTTAAAAAGTGGTGAGTGTATACATGTTCTCTCTTTACTTTTTTAAGCAAAACAAGGAAAATGAAATGCAAAATATAATTAAGAGTTCATTAGAAGCTAGTTATGGCTGGAAACAAGAAAAATGTCAGATTATTCAAAGTTGGAACGCTCAGAATAATCACCACTTTGTCATCTTGCACATATTTAATAAGGTGTGAAAGTAGTTAGCATATAACTAATAAAAACACCATATAATTTTGGTTGCTATTTCAGTCATGTGTCTAGCATGACCATGGAGCCAGGCTATAACTCCTTTGTGTTCTTTCAGCAATGCTAAAGGGGTATAAAGTTACTTTATATAGGCAGATAAGTATTCTTTTGGCATGGGGGCATGTAAAGAGGGGGGACCATTGATGGAATGCATGCTCTACAGCAATTCACAGGCAGATAGTAGTGTCTTGGTGTCTCTCACAAGCTGATATAATTTGAGAAGCCCTAAAACTGCTCAGAATCATGCTAGGTGACAAACAGGTCTCCAACAGCTCAATGGATCAGAAAGATGCACGGGTTGTGATCTTTGCCAGATCTCTGACAGAGTTGAGCATCTAGCCATAGAACTTTAATTTCCTAAGTTTTATGTACACACCAGTTACAAGTTAGAATTTAAATTAACTTTTTTCCCATTTAGATATTTGTATATGTAAACAGGAAGTTGCTTTGTAGATGCATGATATTTGTCATTTTGCAAGTCTATATACTGGCTATTTATTGTATACAATACATACAGTAATTTTAATTGCAACAGCTGAAATGCAAAGAAACACATTGACCAGTTGGTCCCAAATGTTAAGAGTAGTGAAACAGATGTAGTTTACTTTCTTATATAAAATTATATGGCACAACCAGAAACTAGTGATGTGATTTATGTTTTCACCATTATATAGGAATGGCCATTGTCAATATAATTTTGAGGAAGTTAGTCTTGGCTGCAGAAAAAGTGATAGATCCCAGTTTTCAGGGGCTCTACAATCAGTAAATCAATTGTGGAATTGTTAAAAGCCAATAAATCTTGTTCAAGCTGCCTGTCTCTCTGCATCTTATTTCTGACTTCAATCATATCTCTAAAATGAGGAGTAATAGACTCTAAGCCCTCACTTCCTATTTTGCTACCATTTGATTGGAAACTGATAATGTTTTGCAGGGCTCAGTTTTTTGCACATTTTTCCCTTACATTTCTTTAGTCTAGCTGTAGATAAAATTATCTTCACTTATAATAATTTTCAAAATGTATGTCAGGGTGTATCTCTAGGTCTCTAGAAATTGCTTTATTATAGTGGATTGCACAGGAAATAAATCAGTGTTCAGGTTCTGCAAAAAATTAGTCACAAAAATCACTATGCCTGCTGTGTTTGGGACAGGAACATTTGTCACAAAATAGAGGATTACAGGTACCATTTCCCTTGAACCTACTTCTGCTTGTTAGGAATTGTTTATGTGATGGGTTAGCACTGCCCGGGTTACATTTATGCCAAATATTATAACTGCCTTGGCACCTTTGCACTAGTGTATCTGTGTCTGCTCCTCTGGCATTTTTAGCACTATCTAAGGAAAAAAGGAAAAATAAATCCTTGATATTTTAGGAACACCTTGAAATTAAAGCTGCTAAATATTAATTTTTGTCGAATAATTTATTTGCTGCAAAATGCAGTTTCAGTTGACCTGAAATTATTGATTAATTCAGAGTAAATTCACAAAGTAGTGTCAGTTGAAAAATGTAAGGGTTTACAAAAACCCTTACATTACCTTAGCTGAAAAATGCTAGGTTTACAAAACAGAAGAGGAGGAAAGGGAAGTCACTGTTCCCTCCTTTCACCCAGTAGCCCCATGACTCTGTTTAGAGCCCTTACCCAAGATTTGGGGGAGACAGTTCAGTTGCTTCTCCTCATGAATGAGGCATGCCCCCAGAGACTGGGGTGGCATGGTGAGCTCCCGCAGGCAGCGGCAGCAGTGTTGGCAGTTGGGGCATGGCACCGGTGAGCAGGGAGCTCCTGCAGGCAGCCGCAGTGGTGTTGACGGCAGGAATTGTGAGCGGCGACCGCCCACAGGTGCCACTGGCAGCACTTTTTGCACGGGATGCACCACCAATCTCAGGGGATGCACGTGCACACACCTGCACCCCCTACACGTCACCAATGCTTCTCCTGTCTAAAGAGGTTTTGAACCTACATTTCTTATCTCCTAGAGGAGTGTACTAGCCACCTGAGCATAGCTGTACTCAAGTGGCTTGCCATTAGTTTCTCATATTGAAACTGTTTCACTTTGCATGATATTATATTTCTAAATATTTGTAACCCAGGTGGTACCCAGAGATGTACTCCCTCTCCAACTGAAGGGATCAGACCAGGTATAGAAGCACAGCGGGAAGCATAGCTGCCTGAAGTGCACAGCTTCCCTCCTCTCCCTGTAGAACAGAGACCCATTGAGACTTAATTATGCATATATTTAATAAGTAGGAAAGGGTCAAGATATAACAGTTTCATAGTTTCATAGTTGGTAGGCTTGGAAGGGACCTGAGCAGATCATTGAGTCCGACCCCCTGCCATGGGCAGGAAAGAATGCTGGGGCCAAACAACCTTGGCTAGGTGATTATCTAGCCTCATTTTGAAGATCCCCAGAGTAGGAGAGAGCACCACTTCCCTTGGAAGTTGTTTCCAGATCCTACTTGTCCTGACCGTGAAGTAGTGCCTCCTGATATCTAACCTGAATCTACTCTCAGTCAACTTATGGCCATTATTCCTTGTTACTCCTGGTAGTGCTCGGGGGAACAGGGATTCTCCCATTGCATGCTGGTCCCCCTTGGCTAGTTTATATATGTCCACTGGATCCCCTCTCAGCCTTCTCTTGTGGAGGCTGAACAGGTTCAGGTCCTGTAGCTTCCCCTCATAGGGCCTGTCTTGTTGCCCCCTGATCATGTGAGTGGCCCTTCTCTGGACCCACTCGATGCTGGCCACATCCCTCCTGAAGTGCGGTGCCCAGAACTGGACACAGCACTCCAACTGCAGCCTGACCAGTGTTGCATAGAGGGGGAGGATCACCTCCTTGGACCTGCTCGTAACGCATCTGTGGATGCATGACAAGGTGCGGTTAGCCTTCCTGACCACGTCCTCACATTGGCGACCCATGTTCATCTTGGAATCAGTAATGACACCAAGATCCTTTTCTGCCTCTGTGCTGACGAGAAGGGAGTTCCCCAGCCTGTAGGTATGCTGCTGGTTCTTCCTCCCTAGGTGCAGTACTTTGCACTTGTCAGTATTGAAACCCATCCTGTTCTCATTAGCCCACCCCGTAACCTGTCCAGATCTAGTTGCAGCCTGTCCCTCTCCTCCAGTGTGCCACTTCTCACCACATCTTAGTGTCGTCTGCGAATTTGAGCAAGGTGCTTTTCACCCCCTCGTCCAAGTCACTGATGAAGATGTTGAACAGTGCAGGCCCGAGGACTGAGCCCTGGGGAACCCCACTGCCCACATCCCTCCAGGTCGAAAATGACCCATCCACCACCACTCTCTGGGTTCAGCCCTCCAGCCAATTTGCGACCCATCTGACTGTGTAGGCATCGACACCACAGTCACCAAATTTTTTAATGAGAATGGAGTGAGAGACAGTGCCGAAGGCCTTCCTAAAGGCCAGAAAGACTACCACAATACTTGCGTCCAAGGATTTTGTGACCTGGTTGTAGAAGGCCACCAGGTTAGTCTGACAGGACCTGCCTCTAATGAACCCATGTTGGTTGCCCCTAAGCATAACCTCCCCTGCTGGTTCCTCACAGATGTGCTCATACATAGGAAATATAGGGGCTATAAGTAATATAGGTACAACATGGTGAAAGCCTTCCAGATACCATGGAGGGATCAGGGGAGCAGAACCAACAGTTACGCATACTTATACTCTATAAAGGATGTCAAGTGACAAAGGATGAGGCACAATTTCCCAAAATATGAAGTACAGGCACCCCAGAGTGGGGAAGGGTGAGGGGAACCCTGCTCCCTAGTGGGGATTCCCTCTTCCCAGCAACTTACCCCTCTGGGGCCTTGGCTAGGAACAGAGCACATGGTAGGCAAGAACTGTACCACTGAGTCATCAATGCTTGGGTTCCTCCGTGCAGCTCTAGGACTTTAGTCCCGCCATGACCCTATGCATGCCACCTGCATGCCAAGCTGCTCAATCTCACACCTGGGATCAGAAACTTGAGCTGCCGCCTGCAGCTTACACTGCCACCTGCAGCTCACTGCCACACACTGCCTGTGTGCCGAGCTAAGCCACCGGCTGCAGCTTTGAGGCTTCAGTGCCAGTGGGGACCCTCCACACCCCACCAGCAGGCAGGCTGCCTGGCCTCACAATGGCACCGATGCTGTGCTCCCTTATTGGGGGCTGAGGGAGGGCCAGGGGTATGGCAACTTGCTGTTCCCCATTCCAGGCTCTTCAGGGGCAACAGTTCTGCCTCTGCTGGCCAGCTCTGCCAGCTCTTCTTTGCCCTCTTTGTTCCTTGACTCAGCAGCCCCCTCGGAGCTGGGCATGCTGCCCTTTTATTCTCTCCTGGGGAGAAAAGGGACCAATGGGAGAGTGAGAGAGCTAGGTTCTCACCCAGGTCTGATTCTTCACTTCACCCCTGGGTACGGGTGGTCCCCTGCCATCATCTGGTTGGTGGGGAGGGAGAAATTCCCCCACCATAGACAACTGGTGCCTCCTGGCTCTGGGGGAGTACTAGCTGCCGATCGCCGACAGCAGCCAATCACTGACTGGCAGGGGGGGCCCCCCCGGGCCCCGTGGCCAATTGCCAATGGGGGGGATCCCCCAGCAGCCAGTTGCTGACCCTGGAAGCACTGGCAGCAAACCAGAAGTGCCACTGGCATTTTTCAGGGGGGGGCACCAGCCGGCACTCCCTACTTTCTAGCCAGTGAGGGCCAGTTTTAGGGGGGGAACATGCCCCGCCGGTGCCCCACTATGTGTTGCCTATGTCCCCCACCAATCAATTTTGAATTTTTCAAAACCCATGGGCCAAGCTGCCCCTGGCAAGCCCCTGCTAGCAAGCCCATCATATATTCATTGAGCCAGAGAGAGAGAATGAGTGTGATTCTTTCAGCCTATTGGTTAGAGAACTCTGCTGGCTAGTTGGACATCTGCATTCCAGTCCCTTCTTCAGCAAATCTTTAAATATTTTATTTAAAAATGGAATAGTGTCAATAGGAAATGACAGGTCATTAGTGTTGCTAATGATTGCCTGCAAATGCAAGAGACAGGACTTGAAAGTCCAGGAGTCCTCTTCTAGTTCTGTGTTCCTATTAGGAGCAATCCAACTAAGTATACTGTAATATAGTTACTAGCACACTCTTCCTGGAGGTGGATGATGTGGGTTGAAATCCCTTTGAACAGAAGAGAATTGAATCTGAATGACTGTCCTAACTATAGATTGTTAGGGGAAAGGGGAAGCTGCCTCATTCTCAACTTCACATTTTTTTCAGCTAAAACTATTTTGCAAACAGCATCTGAATTCAACAACACTGTTAAATCAAAATTCATTTTCAGCAAATAAACTGTCCAGCTTTAATTTCAAGGTATTAGCAACAACTCCACCACATTTTTCTCACTGTATTTATGAATGGATGCCTGTGTTTATTCCTTTGCTACAACTTTGCCTTTGTTAAAGAAGCTCAAAATGGAACTGAAATATTCATTTGTCTAAAACATTTTTCTTTGTTTTTCATTTCAGCAATAAAATTGCAACATATTCCTTTTCATTCAGATCATACAGAATTGTAGCTATCTGCACAATAATTCTCGCAGGTGATATCTTTTATTAGACGAACTGCATGGTTGGGATAGACATAGGCAAGTGTTTGGGTATCAGAGACCCCTTCCTCAGGCTTGTGAGGGAGAAACAGACACAGCAGAGTTAAACAGCAGATGGAATAAAAGCTTGTATAAAACTCTGTATGTAAACAAAAACAAATTATAAGTAAAATTATCAGGTAGCCACCAGACTGGGGAGATGCGGTAAAAACCTGATAAAGGAAGAGCAAGATTGTTCAGAAGGGTAATTATTTCCACAGCCATGCTTAAAATATCTTTAATGCAATACTGAAGCAGAAGTGCATGGAGTAGTTGAGGTTACTGGGGTTCTGGATGAGCACTGATTCTGCCTGTGTCACTGATCACTAGCGTATTCAAGCAGTAGATAGGGTAGGGCATGTGAAAAAGTAGGTTATTGCCTATGAAAGCTCATGCTCTCTGAACCAGTAAGCATCTATAGTATAACCTGCCCTACCTCATGTCTAACTTAAAACTAGCAAGGCTAACCACCTCCGTATCTTGTTCAGATTAGCTACTTAGCCTCTGGCTGCTTTACCACTCTATCCAGGAAGAGCACAGATCATCTGCAGACATTTCATCAGCCTGACAAACGGTGTTTGTACCCAAAAGCATGCTAAAAAGAATTATTCCAACTATTTGAGTTGGTCTAATAAAAGATTTACCCAAAGAGCCTTATCTACTCAGCACTGAAAGTTTCGTCGGAACTCACATTTATTTTACAGTTTCCCTTAGAATAAGTATATAGACAGGCAAAACAGGTATCCCAAATCAAACAAGGAGTGGTGATCTTGTTGCTTCTGAACACACAGCAGTTGATTTGTAGTAACTGTTTTAGCTGAAAACTCCATCCTACAGTAGGTGAAGCTGGGGCTTAATTAACACACAGGCAAAATGGTTAAAATGAATCAGCTTTGTGGTAAGTTCCCTTCTGCTGCCTCTCCCCCCCCCCCCCCCCCCAACTTTAAATCAGTATAACTTCTCTCTGTCTATACCCTGCATCCAATTTATAATGGTTCCTTGGCACCAGTGCAAGATCTTCATAGCCTTTTGGGGTATGCATACAACATGCTTCAATTCTGATTTGAGCTAATGCTCTTTTAGCCTCTCCACTTTGCTCTTTACCACTGTAGGTGCCTATAGATGTGCTTATTCACATTTTTATTAGAACACTTCAGCATCACCTCACCATCACATGTATTAAGCCCCTGCACATTTCAAAATGGCCATGGAAGTGATTTATCTAGACCTTGTCAAATGAGCTTTAGATAAAGCATCCCAGCAGCCATTTTGAAACAGCTTTTGGGCTTAATTTGGGAGCTTAATGCATGTGACAGTGAGCCATTTTAATTAGAGAGGCTGTCCGGGAATCTCTCTAATTAAACCCCCTTCCACATCACCCTCTAGCACATATATAGGCAGCCTGTAAATCTTTTCTATTGACTGCACGCTTTCATGTTTGGCCATGCCCCAGGTGGCCTTTTATGATATCTGCAAGGTTCGGTTGTCCAGAGCTCTTCTACTGCTGCTTCTACCATAGTCAGCATTAAGTCTTTCTTGCTTTCTCCAGAATTCTTAAGGAGCTGTTTGACCATCCTGCTGA